>NC_090227.1:40240004-40540004 GCF_024489055.1 Chanodichthys erythropterus | reverse complement strand
ACAAATATCACTAAAAATATCATGATTTCATGGATCATGTCAGTTATTATTGCCATTTTTCGCTGTTGTCCTTACTTGCTTACCTAGTCTGATGATTCAGCTGTGCACAGATCCAGACTTTAATACTGTCTGCCCTTGTGTAATGCCTTGAACATGGGCTGGCATATGCAAATATTGGGGGCGTACATATTAATGATCCCGACTGTTACGTAACAGTCTGTGTTATGTTGAGATTCGCCTGTTTTCCGGTCTTTTAAACAAATGAGATTTACATAAGAAGGAGGACGCAATGGAGTTTGAAACTCAACGTATGGCTTTTCCATGTGCTGAACTCTTGTTATTCAACTATGCCGAGGTAAATTCAATTTTTGATTCTAAGGCACCTTAATTAAAGAGAACATGTGTGCAGCAGCAGCATCAGCTAGTCCCCATTCTTTAGTGTAATATAGCCTTGACATGTACGTCTGGCAGTACATGTGTGTTGTCCAGACCTGCTTCAGTACCAGGACTCTGTTTAAGCCACTGTTAATGCTGAATATCGCTCCCAGAGGGTATAGCAAGAGGGCAAATTGGTGGCATTAATACAATTTTGTGGCTGATGAGTTTAATAGTGAGTCTGGAAGTGCATTACGGCACAGTAGATTAGATTTCATCTTATTTCCTTTTGCTAAAAAGCTCTTGCTTTGTCTGCTCGGATGTTACCCATGGGTGCCACAAATAAACAGGCCTGTATTTATTTCAGAAAGCAGCTTGACATAAGGTCACAACACCCCCACACATCTTCATCAGCGTGTTTCTGTTTATTAGATCTGAAGAGCAGAAGAGAAGAAAAGAAAAGAGAACATGGGAGCTGTATTAATTAGATTTTTCTATGTGAGAATATGTATTTTTTTATTACTTAATTCATCAGTTGCACATCAAAACTTAAACTAATTTCCTTTAGTGTGTAATGTATCTGTTTGTGCATGTATTCGCTCATGTCTCCCAAAAAAGGATTTTCTATCTAACAGAGAACACTGATCCGGACCTGCCTAAAACACCTCGATCCAAGTCCAAATATTATTTCCTTAAATGTCATCAGCATAATGCCCTCCTAAAGGCGTACACAAAGAGAGAAGACATGGCTTCAGTGCGATGTAATGTTGTTGTCATGTCATGGAGACACTGTGTGTTTTGTGTGGAAAATCACTTTTGCTCACAGAGGTTAATCAAAGGTTACAACCGCAGTACAACCCAAATGTTAGCTTGTGCAGAGGACAGAGGGCAGCTTCCTGAACCTGGGACAGTACAAAGGTACCTATATACAAAGACTACTACTGACCACTGTGAAACGTTCTGCTCAAGTTGTGCTTGCAAAGTTTGTCCTGATCGATTTGGTTGATCATCTGCATTTCTAGAATCCGACTCGGGCTCGAACTGATACAGTAATCAACAACATTATTATTAACTGTGTTTTCAATTGCTTAAAGCCTTTGGAGCTGAATCTCGCGATTATGATAAGGGGCGTTGCATTTCCGCTTGAGGTTTTTGGCCAGTCACAACTCACTGGGTCTGCCGGCCAATCAGAGCACTCTGAGCTTCTCGGAAGGAGTGGCTTTGTAGAAATCAGCGTGTTTCAGATAGACTGGGAATGAAGGAGCTGCAATAATATACAGTATGTGAAAAATAATGTGTTTTTTTTACCTATTCTGTTACACCCAATATTCAAAATAATTAACTTTTAAAATAGCATCATATGACCCTTTTAAATTTTGATGTTAGACCTGATGCTGCTTTTTCAGGCCAAATATTGACAAACTCAAGCTACACATCCCCCCATATGTGGCCTGTTTTATCTGCCTTTCTGAACATCTGATTATTCTCTCATGCCCGGTGAGCACATTATTCATTGTTGTTGTTTACATTGTTAGATATGCAAATTGGAATCAAACATCAAAAACATGTTTGAATCTTTGAAGTATAACATGTTAGGAAGCTATAAATAATCTTTATTCTACAGGCAGGTAACATTGTTTCAGACTCATCCTGAAAATCTCTACTTATATATTCATTCAGAGTAAGACTACATAAACAATGTATTAATGTCATTTTGCAGAGCACAAACCTAAGTTGTTTTTAGTACATTTCATGCTTGTAGCCACACTGATATTCAAATGTATTGATTCAGAGCCAAGAATGGGAGAAAAACGAGGTGCAATGTATTTGGAAAGAAAATAATTCTTTCACTTTCATTCAAAAGCTTCCATAACTACCCTTGTTAAATGACTCCCTTTTTCAGAGCCAGCAGTTCTCAAGAGAAAGAATATTGACATTTATCTGCGCAGGCTGTCTGTAATGATAGAATGCAAATAGCTCAGAAGAAAAGGAGGATGGACAAGTGCCTTGATTAGAGGGGGAGGGAGATTCAAGGTGTATAAAAGCTGCATCAAATCAATACTATAGCAGTGATTATGAAGTTGTTTTTATCAAAAACCTCTTTCAGTAGTTTGATTTTTAATGATCTAAGCAGCATTTATTTAGCTAAACTGTGTTCTCATCACAGGTTAATGGAGCATTGTGGTATCAAGAATTTGATCAAAAATACATTTGATTGTTTTGATAATTTTTTCAATCACAAGTGAGTTTGTTTATTAATTAGAAATAGCAAACAGCTGCTAGAGTATCTAGGACACATCCCTCACAGATCAACAAGTTTGGTGCATTATAGCAGATTTGAACACAAGCATGAAGATGAAATAGGCTTACTAATTAAAGAAATCAAACTCCAAATGAATCAAAAACAAAAAAATTAAAAGACGATGACAGAAATGAAAATCAGTGTGAAATGAAAATTTTTATCTGTGTGATGGCAATATGAGGGTTTGATGCAGTCTGTCTATCAACAGCAATCCATAAACCAAAACTATGCAAAATAGACTAGGCCTGTCTCTAGAGTGCTGAATGAATTATTGAGGAAGACGTAGAAAGAAGATGCCATTTATGACCCCATTATGGAAATTTCACTATTTACTGCCCCACCATTCCTGCATGCTGTTGTATGTTCAGCAGTGGCATTTGGTCAAAAATGATTGAGGTCTTAGTGCAGAGAAATCTGACTGTTTTACCTGAATGCTAGAAAAATACTAATGCATGGCACTAAATATGGCCTTATAATGAGCACCACACTGGAGCTCTTTGTAAACACTCACTAAATAGGAGTAAAATTGGCATTTTCAAATTTTTAGTTTGGATGTTCATTCATTAACCATTTCAGTGGAATCCGACTCTTGGTGAGTCTATGGGCCATCTCTCGCCACACACGGCAGACTGTCCATGAATGATTTGGTAACACTTTATTTTGATGCTCTAAATTCTACTAACTATAACTAACTTTGCAACTACTGTACGTCAACTAACTCTCATTAGAGTATCAGTAGACTGTCCACTTAATATCTACTAACATTTTATTTTGATGCTCCCAATAGACATTCTACTGACTGTAAGTAACTTTGTAACTACACTGAGCCACTGAGAGTTTGGAAAGCATGAAGGTCCATCCCTACACCAATCTTTCATTAGCCACCAATTCGCCAAAACGTAAAATAGTTATAAATTGCCATAAAAGTGTTTTGGCAATGTTTTCTTGGGATAGTTGGGATAGTTTGGGATAGTTCACCCAAAAATGAAAATTATCCTATAATTTCCTCACCATCAAGCCATCCTACGTATATATGACTGTCTTCTTTCAGAAATAATATTATACCAATAATATTGAGCCAATGACGCAGTGTTGGGCTTCTCAAATGAACTTGTAGCTGTATATTAAGCTGTGAGCAGAGGGTGTTAAAGGGATAATTCACCGAAAAATGAAAATTATCGACAGTGATTTACTCACCGTCAAGCCATCCTAGATGTATACGACTTCCTCTTTCAGACGAACACAATCATAGTTATATTAAATAATATTCTCCCTCTTCCTAGCTTTATATTGTTAGTGAAGGGGCGTGAGTTTGGGGTGGAAATATCTGTTTGTCTGACCAAGGGCAGACTAGGGGTGTAGTCAGGAAATCTTTTTTAACAATTGTTAATTCTATTTGGTGATAGTAGTGCTACAGAAATTACTACTAAATCCTTGCTGTGTGATGTCAGTTTATAAAAAAACAACAGTATTGTATGTAACATTAATATTGATTATAATAATTTGCACATTGACTTATGGAAGTGATCTTAAAGTCATGGAAAACACATTTAAGTGACTAATTGTGCAACTTAATGTCATCTGAGTTCCCTCTATCATGTCTGGGGTGAAGTATGTCCCACTGTAAAGTAGTTTGTTCATATCATAGATCTCAGCCAAGGTATACAAATGTGACTCCAAACAATCCCATCGATCAACCAAGAGAGCCAGAGAGAAAATGGCTCCATCCCTTCAGAGCAGAATGCCAGGCAGGCAGATGGATCTGGTTGTCTGACATGCCGTGAGGGAGATGGAGACCCTCACTCAAAAGAAACAGAGAAAAGCTTTTAGCTCTGTGGCTTAAACCATATTACGCTTGAGGGTAATATACACTCTATTATTACACTATTGCACTGCTCTCAACAACAAACCCATGCAGAGAAGGCCACGAGGGAATGTGTGCGGCCATGGTGTGATCACAACATCAGGTTCTATGAAGAACCTTTCAGCGCTCTTTCCGAAGCCGTGTTTTTGGTCTTGCTGAGGCTTTAATGGAAAGCAAAGTCCTTAAATGAGCACTCAGACTGAGGATGAACTTAAAGCCTCTCCAAAGCGTGACATTTTAGCAGAGGAGAGCTAGCACAGAACCCAACCAGTCTAATAGCCAAGGATTTAATGTCAGGTAGACTTAAGGGCTGTTTTCAGTGGGAGATTTGCCAGTATTCCTGCTTGACCTGCTGCTACTATTGGACTGACTGGTTTTACATATCCACCCATCTCTCCAGTGTCTGACAATGTGGCTCAGCATCTAGTTTCAACTGTTTTCTAAGCAGCAAATATTGATTTAGTGGCAATTTTTCAGATAGAGCATCTGTCTGCTATTGTATTCCCTCGATCGCAAGCGTCAACTTACACCTCTATTCGTTTCCTCTGTGATATGTGACTCCACAGTAAGTGACCTATGTGTCTTGAAATTCACTTTTTAGACACTATGGTTACTCACTCGATGAAATATTGAAACAGTCTCCTCACATCCTCTGAGATTACAGTAAAAGACTGCAAAATATTTCTGGAGTGTTGAGAGAAATGCCATCTCCGCCGGCGGCGGAGCAAGTGAGAAACCTAGCAGACTGCTTGTAGTGCATTATTGCAGTAACTACACCTGGATCGAGGTACTCTGTATTGTTTATTTTGCTCATCGACTCAGGCCTGCAACGTTAGGGTTGGTGAATGCATGTGTGTGTGTGGGGCCACAAATATGTAGTTTATTCGCGTTTGATGTCCGAATGTTTATTATTGTTATGGTTACTGTGTAGTTACAACTTCAGCATGTAATTCATAGTCTGAGGTCATTTCCGTGCCTATTTAAGGTTATAGATTGTTTTTTTCTTTACATCCGTTTCAGTCATCTGCAGATACTGAGATTATTTCCCTGATAGTTATATTTGCAGTAAGCCACTCAGAGACAATTTCATGTGAATTGTTTACTTTATTGTGGTGTTACTGATACCTGTTATACGAGACTGTTTAAAGCCTATTGTGTTATTCTTTACTCATTATTTATTTATTGGTTTATTTATTGAACTATTTTTTTTATTTATGATCTTATTTTATTTGTTCTATTTATTGACATATTTATTGACATCTTGACTATTTATTGATCCACTTTCTGTGATAATAAAACCTTGTAATTTGTTATACTTACCCATACTTACCTGGTGTAGTGATACTTAACTGTATTGTAAAGTCTGTTAACATAGGTGTTTTACAGCATCTAATTGGCTACCAAAAAGGGAAAATTAATGCTTAGCTTATAACTATTATTAATATCAGAGGTGTGTAATAATTTATAAACTTGTTGAGAGACATATTACCAGTCCAGAACCCTGTGCTCCACCCTTACAGAACTTGGGGTGTGGTAAATCCTAAGACGATTGGGGGCGTTACATATATAAACATACATATAAATATAATTAGTTTCATATTGGGTGAACTATTCCTCTAAAGGTAGAACGTGTTTTTCCAAAATGTAATATAAGTCTAAGGTGTCCCCTGAATGTGTCTGTGAAGTTTCAGCTCAAAATACCCCATAGATTTTTTTTTTATTAATTTTTTTTAACTGCCTATTTTAGGGCATCATTAACTATGCACCGATTCAGCACGCAGCCTCTTTAAATCTCGCGCTCCCCTCCCCCGAGCTCTCGACTATAATACATTGTATAAACAAAGTTCACACAGCTATTATAACCCTCAAAATGGATCTTTACAAAATGTTCGTCATTCATGCTGCATGTGAGTACAGTATTTATTTGGATGTTTACATTTGATTCTGAATGAGTTTGATAGTGCTCCGTAGCTAAAGCTAACATTACACACTGTTGGAGAGATTTATAAAGAATGAAGTTGTGTTTATGAATTATACAGACTGCAAGTGTTTAATAATGAAAATAGCGACGGCTCTTGTCTCTGTGAATACAGTAAGAAACGATGGTAACTTTAACCACATTTAACAGTAGATTAGCAAAATGCTAACAAAACATTTCGAAAGACAATTTACAAATATCACTAAAAATATCATGTTATCATGGATCATGTCAGTTATTATTGCTCCATCTGCCATTTTTCACTATTGTTATTGCTTGCTTACCTAGTCTGATGATTCAGCTGTGCATAGATCCAGACATCTTGCCCTTGTGTAATGCTTGAACATGGGCTGGCATATGCAAATATTGGGGGCGTACACCCCAACTGTTACATAACAGTCGGTGTTATGTTGAGATTCGCCTGTTCTTCGGAGGTCTTTTAAACAAATGAGATTTATATAAGAAGGAGGAAACAATGGAGTTTGAGACTCACTGTATGTCATTTCCATGTACTGAACTCTTGTTATTCAACTATGCCAAGGTAAATTCAATTTTCCATTTTATGGCTCCTTTAAGAGTGAGACAACTTGAGTGACAGTGACTTGAGAGCAGATTAACAGACTGCAGCTCAGTGAGATCAATTCTGGTTTATTGCTGCATTCCTTTGACAGGCATAAAAATAGATTTACAGTAATGGCCAACAAAGTTATAGAAATGCACTGCTTGGAAGCCATTGTTTTTCTATAAAGTCCATGTTCACATTTATTGAATGTGCATTTGAGAGTGCATGTTGTCACTGAGCCTTTTATTTGTTGGTAAGCAAAAATATTTGCTCATATAAATGGCGTATTGGAATCCACAAATATAAACGCGTTAACCCACTTTGTGAAGCTCACCCGCACCATTTCAATTGCTCTGTTAAATTCAGGCAAAAATAACGACACAAAAACACACAGATCTTCTCAAAAATTCATATGAATTGACTACAGTTGAATTCTGACATTCACAGACAACTGAAAACACCAGTCCCATGAATTGCAATGTACTCAATGCACCGGCAGTGCCGGGTGGGGGGGAGGGCATTATGGTAATACAACTCAACTGTAATATACAGATATGCTTATGTAGGGCACAGAGCCTTGAGAGGAATAGAATATATGAAGCATGGTGGTTGAAGCAGACCTTTTCTCAAAGTAACTGTAATAGAATTTGAGATGCAGGACTCACCAGCCAATGGACATAGAGCCTTTCAGCTGTATGCCTGAGTAACAACAGAGTTAAGTACTGTATTCCCCACAAGACACACCAGAGAGTTGAAACTGTGTTACAATCTTATGCTGTTGTAATACAGCAGAGCTGGTTTGACAGGTACAGTGAATAGGCTGTCATACTGGACCTGTCTTGCTCTTTTTCTGAATGCTTTGAATTCAAATGTCCTTGTCCGCCTGGCTAGATTAATATAGACTGGAACTGTATACAGTTTCTACTTTACATCAGTGACCCACAAATACTAAATACTTTGGACTAGAACAGCTTTCTGTTGTGCTCTGAGCAACTGCTTACTGCTGAAACAGACCAAAAGGACTGTGTTGAATGTCAATTTCCATGAAATATGATATTTTAAGTGTGACACTCATTGATTGATGATTACAGTTCAAAGCAGTAACAGGCAATTACCTAAAAAAAATTATAATTTTTTGCTACTCAGACCCTTAACCCCCTGGGGTCGGCAGAGGCATGATCACTTGCATTTTTTTCTGATAACGGTGAAAAGAACCTACAATTTTTTGTCATTACAGAAATGAGTAATAATCATTCAAAATTGTAAAGGTTCTAGTTTTATTTGTGCACACTCACAACAACAACAACAACAAAACTTTTACTTTTGTAAAATAATGAAAATGAACAGGGTGCTTTTTCTGCCGTCTCAGTCTCTGCAAACTTCTTTCTAAAATGCATCACAAAAATGAACTGAAACACTGTGAATACTTGCCACTAGGGATGCAAAGGGGTGGAACACTTCTGGTAAATTTCCAGAAACTTTCCAAAATTTCCTGAAAGTTTCCAAAAATCCTGGAAAGTTTCCAGAAATTCTGGAAATTTTCCAGAAAATTACCAGAAATGTTCCGCCCCTTTGCATGCCTACTTGCCACAGACATGAGAAAT
Source organism: Chanodichthys erythropterus (assembly GCF_024489055.1). Lineage (NCBI taxonomy): Eukaryota > Metazoa > Chordata > Actinopteri > Cypriniformes > Xenocyprididae > Chanodichthys > Chanodichthys erythropterus. Next base: position 40,531,319 of record NC_090227.1, on the reverse strand, counting down.
ATGTCTTTAGAAAGCTTGAAGTCATATCGAAAACAAGTATTCTCTATTTCTGTTATCCGCATGAAACCAACAAGAGTTACAATCTTTCCCGTTTGCCCTCATTACCTGTGATCTGCTTTTCATAGAGTTTGGAAGATGACGCGTTGTGAGGAATAAGGCTTGAATTTATCTCAGAAGAAGAAAAACTCAATTGATCCAGTGGAGGATTTCTGACGAGTAAGTCATTTATTCTCACTTACATTAGATAAAAAATGACATTTTTTGGTGTAACCTAATGCAGTCATGTTGATTCAGTGATATTAAATCAGAAATATATATATATATATATAGTACAGTCTGCAATCACTGTTTGTGGATCAGTGCAAAATAAATATTTAAGAGCAAACATGAAGATTAATTGATGGGCTGTCGATTCATTAAATTATAAGCTGTTTTCCCACAAAAGCAGTTTATTCAGCATAGCGAAGCATTTCCTCCATTGATATCCATAAAAAAGAACTGCCTCTGGTCTCTTTCCTGGTCTCCTAAAAAAAAACTGCCTCTGGTCTCTTTCCCTGCAGTGTTAGCAGGCGTTATGCTTTTATTTTTGCTAACCTTGCAGGCTTGCCTTCAAGTGGCTTTGGCGGCGAGTATCGGCTACGGAGGTTTCCTGAGGCGCTGTAAACACTACTGTAACTACGCTAACTATGCCGTCAGTTTTGCTGTATCAGTTTGAGCCTGAGTCAGATAAGGTTGACAAACTGATTGACACAAACCACCTTCGCAAGCACAACTTGTACAGTGGTGGAAAAAACAATGGCTCTTGGGCATGGCGATGACACAATACTAATGCAACTTAACCAGACCTCGCCCCTTTTTTTGCGTATGCTTTGGACGGGCATTATTTAAATGAGGAATATTGGAAGAAAACTCAAGACTGTAGAGGTGTTTCAGGGAGTCAAGAAACAGTGACACTAATAGAGAATAACTCCCGCTGGAGGGACTTTGTGTGACTTTGCAGACTTTTTTATGCTCAAACAGCAACAATAAATACTAAAGAAAGTTGAAAATGTAAATGTTTGTGTGTTTTTAAGCATATTCATCTTTAAGCCTGTCTGTCAGAGGACATGAATTAATAGTAATGTTGCAAAATGGAACATTTTTAAAAATGTTTTTGTGTCTTATATGTCAAAAGGTGACATATAAGACAAATAGCACTCTGAATTTGTTGCAAATGTAATGTATTGTGTAAATCAGCCACTTCATCTAGACACTCAGTTTAAGTGGCTGCTCTTCTTGGGAGGATATTTTAGATTCAAGACATCATTATTGTTCAAGATGATTATCTGATAACAATGACCCAGTTAAACATGAGAAGACATGCAAGAAGACATGCCAGTAACATTTTATTTACTGCTGATTTAATAAAGACAGTGAATTTTGATGTTTATGTATTAGCAATCTAACAAGAATATTCAAGATAATTAAGGTTTCTGTGGCTTTAATGGCTTCTGTTTCTCACTTAGACCACAGAATTGCTTTAGCTGCAGAATGAGATTCGCGATATTTGATTATTGTTTTGTCTTATATGAAATTCACAAAAATATATTTTCAGTTGTGACAGTTATGCCACCTTTAAATCCACACACCAGTGTGCACAATAACACAACTGCAAAAAGAAAAGGCAAAATGTGACAGCCTTTACAAAAAAAATTGCAAGTCTTTATTATGCCCTTCATGCCTGTCATAAAATTGGGGTTGGTTGCTATGGAGACCACCATCTATAGTACAACCTCTAGTGACTGGAAAGTGTGCATATGGGAGAGAAAGCAAAAACCTGCCTTTTTTATTTTAATATGTATTTACTTTATATATGATCACTATTTTTTGCATTCTAATTATTGTCTCAGCCTCTACTCCTTTGATATAGCATTATGTGAGATGCTCATGAAGCACATTGAAACAATAAAAAAGAGAGACTGTGTATCAGCCTCTGTAATAAAAGCTGAAGTCAGGGAAAATCTGCACATGAAAGCCTGTGTCTCTCTTAGAGCCTCCCGACTGACCTCAAAAACAAATGTGCTGAAACTCCAGAGAGCCCAGCATGTGGGGGTGAGCTGCGGAAATGACCCCAGTTTGTTTCTCGAGAAAGACACGGGGAGAGCGAGTGTCCTCTGCAGCTCGCTGAATAAAAGATGGAATTTTACGCTGAATATCTCGCTGTGAAGACACAGTAGTTTCGAGCTCCTTGAGTCATCAAAATGCTGCTGACAATCTCAAACACTGGCTAGAGAAGAGGCTTGTGTTGTATAGATATTCAAAAGAAATTATTTAAAAAAAGGCATTTCAGAGGAGGTACATTTACAGAGAAATGAACTTTATATAATATAATTTAACACTCTATTCTTGATAAGGCATTTATTTAGCATTCATTCGTGTTATATATTCTCCTCTAATCACCTCGCTTTAGCACTGCTTAACCTGTTGAAAAAGAAGACCTGAAACCTGAGGAGCTCCACTGTGGCCTACTTTCACAGTTTTGATAATGCTGAATATGAATGAAATGAAGTGTATGTAGTTTGAAAATTGCGTGCATATGGAAAGATGTATTTTTTACCTGTCAAAGAGAGAGAGAGAGAGAGAGAGAGAGAGAGAGTGTCCCCACAAAGAAGGCAATATCCAAAATGACATTTTTCAGTCTCCATGAGGGAAACAGCTTATGAATCATACTAAGTAATGTTTAGGGGATAGAATATACAGTTAGCACAGTATAAAAATCATTATGTGTATGGAATGTCCCCATATTACATGAAAAACCAATGTGTGTGTGTGTGTGTGTGTGTGTGTGTGTGCGTGCTTTTGTTTATATTATATTGTGGGGACCAAATGTCCCCATGATGTAATATAAACCTGAGTTCGCCTACATCGTGGGGACCAGCCACCGGTCCCCACAATGTAAATTAATTAATAAAAATACTAAATGATGTTTTTGAGAGAAAATAAAGGTGTGCATAGTTTCCTGTGATGGTTAGGTTTAGGGTTAGGGGTAGGGGGATAGAAAGTACGGTTTGTACAGTATAAAATGCATTGCGGCCTATGGAAACATGTGTGTGTGTGTGCATGTGTGTGTGTGTGCGTGTGCATGTGTGTGTGCATATAACTGGGTAAGCGCAGGAGGAAATTGATTGTGCTGATTCTATCTCGTGAAGTCACCTAATAGGTCTCTGTAATTTGTCTCAGTTGCCTTGGAAAAAATGAGAAAAATAAAACTGAAGGCACATTCTTGCAGAGATGCATTGCTTTGCAATTAATCTACTGTGGCTGAAATAAGCCTCTTTATTATAGGCAAAAGTCAGCATTAAAGCTATTTTAATAGAGGGTCAACATCATTGAGAGATCTTTCACCATTAAAGAATGCCCGTGAGTTCTAATTATAGGCCCAATTATTATGGCAACCTTTATCTAATGAATGGGGTCAACCTTTGCCTGAATGTGGTGCTAAGAGGGTAACTTCAAGATTCGTGTCTGGGCCTATTACATCACAAGTAAAATTCAATAGAGATCCCATTTTCTGTTGTGTGGTCTCAACTAAGTGGCAAAGTAAATGCTATAGTGAACTGAATTTGCTGTCTTATTCCATAATCTCTTTAGCAATGCACTTTAATTCACAGATGTACAACAACAAAACAAAACAAGAGAGATGAAGAGATGAATAAAACAAAACAGTTTTTTAATTTTAATTTAAAATTTTTCACTGCTGGCAAAATGGGCTTTCAATAAAACTTGGCTGCCTATACAGCAGAAAGGCGAAAATAAATTGAAATCGGTGCTACCTGACTAGAGGAAACAGAGGCAAAAGGCTGTTGTCTTTCCTTTTGCCAAATAGGAAACTTACAACACCCATAATGCATTGGGCTTGTTGTCCAAGACCACTCCCACCTGTCTGCTATGGAAACGCTTACCAGAGTCAAATACCACCTTGCTTTAGTAGGAAATACTTCTTAGCAAACTTTTATTCATAAAGGTGTTGACTTGTATTGTTCTCAGGTGCAAGAATTCAAAGAGTAAACGTTTAGTGGGAGTGAGTTACTTTCAGTTTCCAGTGAAGGATCCAGTGTGTTGTGGGCAGTAGAGAGAGAAACATGGAGAGAATGCCGCAACGGAAAATCTGAAAAAACTTCTGTGTTTGTAGTCCACATTTCAAACAGGAAGATCACGAACACAGTGTTTCAGGCCAAATGGAGGGAAAAATGGAAAGAAACTGCCATTTTTATGAAAGCCCTGGAGCTGTCAAACGCATCTTGCTGACAAATAAATTTAAATTTCTCAGTCCAGGTAACATGGAGAACGAGTAAACAATTGTTCATTTGCATATACTACAGACATTGTAACAATACAAAGCGGGTTGAAAATCGGCAAAGTTACACTTTAAGGGTAAAAAAACCTTGGACCAAAATTTGGACCTTGGGGAAAGGGCATGGGAATGGAAATAAAAAAAGGTGTAATGTAATCGTTTTAAATTTAGTCTCACATTTGCTTATGACTATCACAGCACAGGATCCACTGAGAATTTGTGTGAATTTTCGTCAAATTTTTGCTTTCACCGATTGCAAAACAAACACAAGCGGGGTCTAATGCCAGAAGCAAACATGAAATAAAATACGTTCAGAAATGACAGTAATGCATTTACACCGCTGAACTCTAGAGACAACAGTGATGCGTTCAGCCTTTTGTCTCATGAATTGGACACTAATGAGGCAACTCGTTTGCCAATGGATTCTAAAGAGTGTTTATCATAACACTTCAGCATTGTTTTTCAGGTAGCAATACAAACATGCTGACTGAAAAGCTTTATAATTCAGCTCAGATACAAATGGATTGGATCCTAGCCAAGTGCTGTGTTTTTGTTGACATAGCTTAGCTGTCTGAGCAGGTTATTTTAATAGAATCTAAAACACACAGTGTGACCGGTGCAGTACAGAATGATTCCAGAAACAAAACTCTTATGAACAGGTTATTTTAATGAATTGTTCTAAACAATGAATTTGAACCAATCTGAAACACAGCTTTTTTTTTTCCATAGTTAAGAATAAGGAAAACTGTGGTTAATATTAAGATTTAATATATTCAACAGAATTGAATTGAGAAATCTCAATCTCTAAGCTCTGTTCACTGTATAAAAAAAACCCAAAACAAAGCAGCCCATAAGGTGCTCAAGTTGGTATTTTGAACTAAGCTTAAATACCAGTTTGGTCAGCTGAGAGACCAAATTAAATCCAGTCAAAACTAGCAAACTACCTTAGGCCTGTTTTTCCCATCATAGTTTAAGGGGACCTATTATGCCCCTTTTACAAGATGTAATATAAGTCTCTGGTGTCCCCAGAATGTGTCTGTGAAGTTTCAGCTCAAAATACCCCACAGATCATTTATTATAGCTTGTCAAATTTGCCCCTATTTGGGTGTGAGCAAAAACACGCTGTTTTTGTGTGTGTCCCTTTAAATGCAAATGAGCTGCTGCTCCCGGCCCACTTTCCAGAAGAGGGCGGAGCTTTAACAGTTACTCAACAACAACAAAGCTGGAGAATCTCACACAGACAAAATGAGGATTGTCAGTAACGGTGTTCAGCCTTACATTGTTCAAACCGGAGTCGACACTGATGGAGAGACTCAGGAAGAAGTTACAACTTGTAGAATGAAGCTGGATGTTTCTGAATGGTTAGTGGATAAATTTATGTAGTTGCTGTGGAGTTGATTCAACTCATCCACTAGCATGTGCCGTCACGTTAATCTTTTGTGCAAAGCCAGCGTTGAATTGACCCTCGTTTGTAAAGCAGTCCGGCGTAAAATGTCGGCATGACAACAACACTCTACTACAACAACTCTTCCTCTTCTCTAAAGCAGCCCAACATGGCCTCATGTCCTTTGTTTCATGTTCTCGGGGGCGGGGTTTATGTAAATTGTGGGGTTTGTAATGTCACCAACCCAGGAAGAAGCTTGTTACCAGTTGTTTGTTGTAGTCCTTAAACAGAGATTTCTTTAAAAGAAAATATCTCCCTTTGCATTGAACTTTGAGCGTCGTAACTTTGCAGATGTTGTTTATGCTCAAACAGCAACATTACACACTAACTAAAGTTAAAAAAGTGAAATCAAGGACCCCTTAGTCTTAAAATTTTACAGAAATAGGTATTTATAAACTGATATCTGAAGACTTAAACCCAAATGCCAAATCATCATCCATCTGAAACATTTATGAAAGATATCAAACCACAAGCCAGAAAGCAAAGAACGCTCTCTCACTAATACATTTGCTATCACATATTTGTGAGAGGAAGCATTTTTTTGTAACCTGTGCCAATCCAGCTCTAGAGAGAGAGGACATTGGTAGAATTTAATCCCAAATAGCTTATTGATTGAGGCAGCTTTCTATTGATTTATACTATGAAGCATTTCAAGCTCTGCAGCTATAACTCTACAAAGGAGGAGCGACTGAACGGATTTGTAAAGCCTGAATAACTTTATTTGAGTCATCAACAACAGAAAGCACCTGCCACCTGCCACTGCCATCTTTGTCCTTCGGCAGGTCACGATGGCTCATCAGCATTCCCCTCACCTTCACAGGTCATAAAACAAACTCTGTACTCTGAAAATGTCTGATTTATGTGCCGTGCAATTATTCACAGCGTGCTAAATGCACAGAATCAAATTTATGACTAAAACACTCACTTTGACTTCAATAAGAGCAGTGAAAAGAGAGGTTTACTCCTCATACTACCTTCAGTAAAGATGTTGCTCAGGGATTTAAGGGGTTTGACCATAAGGAAAACGGGATGTGTGCAGTCAAGGGTTGTATGCCGTATGCACTTTAAGAACTCTTGCTGTGCAGAGACTAACAACTGCACATATGAAAACATGTGAGCTTTAACTTCAATTCTTTTATAGTGATCTACATGTTAGTAGTTGTTGATGATGAATAGTAAGTTTATAATAATAATATGCAGAATGAGAGCCCAAATAATATCAATAGTACACTCTAAAAAATGCTGGGTTAAAAATAACCTAAGTTGGGTTAAAAATGGACATACAGCAATTGGGTTGTTTTGACCCTGCAGTTTAGTTAAATGTTTGTGCATATTTAACCCAACTTGGGCTGTTTTTAACCAAGCATTTTTTAGAGTGTAGTAAATATTATCTGCCTTCTGCAGATAAGCAATCTCGGTGGCAGTAACGTTAATGTGAGACACCCACATTCAGCATGATCAGAATGCATAAGTGCATCCATCTATGATTTGCTTTAATGACTCTAATACCATAAATTAGATGTAATCTGCTCTGCCGTTTTTGAACGAAAGCCAGCAGTGGATTATTTCTGGTCATGATTTATCTTGGTGGCATGCATAATGAGACTGCTATTGACATTAACCCACAGAAATATGCCAATCACTTCATTTTACAGCTGGAGCTTTGTACCGCTTCTTTAACAAAACCACTGATTAAAATTTTTTCAAACTATTGGAATCAGGGAACATCATGCATGTACATCATTTGTCCATCCTTTTACCAAATTACATCAGTTTATTTCTATAACAGCTGCTCTGTTGAGCCCAATTAGTAATCTCCTGACTTTCAGAAGAACCCTCTTGAATCCAATCTAAATCCGGCCCTTGGAAATCGTAGCCAATTTGTTAAAAAGACTCCTGCTGTTTCTTGTTGCAATTAAATGGGAATATTGAGAAAATCAGCCAAAATCAAGTTCACAGTATGACCTTTAACATATTCGATATGTTTTATCTGTCAAATAGATTCAATTACGCAAAAACACTAGAGCCCCTAGCTCATCCATGTATTAATAACCAAACTGCCAAAGTGTCAGATTTGTATTCTATTCTATGGACTTTTAGGCTACGTTTAACACAACAGTGATGAAAAACGGAAACGTTTTTCCTTTGCATTTTTTTTAAATTTTGCATACAGATGACTGCGTTTTCAAAACGACCCCCTTTCACACGGATGGTAGTTGGCGAGTAGTTGGCAATGTCACTTTGTAAAGACACACTGCACGCCTGTAGTCTGAACATGCGTTTTCACAAATCCACATTTTTGTAGTTCACATGGAGACGATAACTGTATTGTTTTCAAAAGCTTATGCTTTGAAACCAGTTTTCAAAAGTTTGCGTTTTCAGGCCCGCAAAATTCAGTTGTCGTGTAAATGAATGGCCAAAATGCATAAAAAGTTTCCCTTTTTGGTTGAAAATGGTGTCATGTGAATGGCCCTTTAGTTGGTTTTACCCTGTTTCCCTGTGTATCTGTTCTTGTTTCACTGGCTCCTATGTTCCCACTCTTCATTGGTTGCTGTGGTTTTTGATTAGTCCTCACATGTCTCACCGGTGTCTAGTTAATCAGTCTAGTTAGTTAATTAATTAGTCTTTGTGGGGTTGGTGATAGCAGCACTCTGATTTTTCATTGTGCGTGGATTTAGCGGTGTGGCGCACCGTTCCAGTTTCTCGTTGAGTGGTCTGGGCCCCCCCGTGCACGTGTCCTGTAGGCCAATGCCTTAATCGATCCCTGAATAAAATAAAATCGTTGCTATCCTCAGTCAGTGAACATTTTACCTCAGGGCATACGTTAACTGAATTAATTGAGAAAGTCCGATAACATCAGCAATCTTCCTCCACGCTGATTTCCGTATTTTGTCTTTAAAGATTCTGAAGTTCGTGGTAAATAATACAGGGTATTTCACAACTTCATTGAGTTTTTAGTCCTTTTCGTTATCGCTACGCTACTCCACTCTATTGAAGTAACTCTAAAGTGCGCTGTGACCTGGTACCTCCAGTAGGTGGAAGCACACAGTATACTTTTGTATACGGAGCAAATAAAAGGCTTAGAAAGGCCTACATTCATTTAGTGGCGCTCTGTGGCATGCAGGAGTCGAAGTTGGGCTCCGCAGACAGACGCTGCCGATGTTCACACGCTCATAGAAAACGTGTTTGAATTTTAAAGATGTGGCTTGGCGCTGCGCTTGTCGTCCGGTGTGCAACCCCCTTGATTCAAGGTGTATTTTTTATGAATGTACACTATTGATGCTGACTGCTTAGCATCAAATCTACATGCCAAAAGAAACCTTGTTGTTTTGCCTTCAGATTACAACTCTGCAGGTGCTGATCTTATTATAGTTTTCAATGCCCTATTAGCCTATGTATAATGCATGCACCTGCAATGCATAATAGATGTGAACTTCATGGTAAATGCTAGCAAAAGGCTAAACAAATGGCAGGCATGGGAATTCTTCAGCTTCATTAGTAAATTATTAGCTTTACACAGCAGGACCAGCAGTGAATCAGCTCTGAAGGCATAATGATTGATAATTGGTAGATGATACTAGATAGACAGTGATACAATAAGACATTATTAATACAGTTGGGAAGATTGAGACACACTGTTTAATGAAATATTGAAAGGTTTTTTTTCTCCCTTTTAAATTTTTTTTTTTGGAGAGGACTCTGCCTCCCTTGGCTCCTTGATAAAACACTCCTAGCTAAAAGCAGCTGGTGTGATCTGCCCCTCGTCTCTAACTATTAAGGAAGGTCAGACAATGAAGAAAACTCTTGATTTGAAAAAAGGAACCTTTTCTTTGGATTTTACGAGACAAGTGCTATATGCAGCAAAGCCTAAAGTTTTTGTGGCATCTTTCCAGGACTTTGGAAGACAGCAAACATCATGCTCTGAATGTCAGTGAGCTTTTATAAACCAGGAGAACAAATAAATGTGAAGTCAAATGGTAAAGTTGAGTAACAAGGTGTCAAATGTATGCTGTTACCTGTTGCATATAATGTAGGCAATCACATTCAAAACTTGATTGAAATTTCACACTTGATGTATTTGCATGATTGCTACTAGCATTTTTTCCTTTTTGCAGTACAATTGCAATGGTTTTTTTGTACATACAGGGAATGGCAAATCAAAATCACACAGCACTGATCATGTTTATTTGAATACTCCCACTAATAGGTGTAATAATTACATGCTCTTTAGTGCAAAGTATTTATTTAATACTATTTAATTGACTGCAGTTTCCACTGCTCTATTAAAAGGAAAGAAGAACATATGTGACAATAGATGATATAAGCATGTCTCCATTATTGAAAAGACAATATAAAAAAGTAAACATTGTAGTGATTGAAATGGAGTTGTTTCCAGTAGGGGGAATATTATTTTCAAAAGTAATAAGTAAAAGTAATTACTGGGTGTTTCTTCAAGTACAGGCACTGGGGTTGATTTTTATTAAAACATGTCAATGCTTCTTTTTTGTTATATGAAGATCACATTCTTGGAATCTTTTTCATCAGTCCTTTATCATTACTTTTTCTACTTTTTACATTCCATTTATATTTAGATTTTTTGTTATTGTTGTTACACTGATTTTCTAGATCCAGACTGATCCATCATAGAGTATGAATTATTATGTTTTAAAAAGGAGATCATCCAAACAAAGAGTGAAATGCACATATAGCATTTACATATTTTGATTTTTAAATTAATAAATAAAATAAGTCATGCATCAAAAGTTAGTGTACTCAAGTACTGTCAAGGTGGTTAAAAAGGTTATGGTTAAAAAGTGTATAAATATTTTATATTTTATTTTATTATATTTTAAAAGTATATAAATATATATATTATAAATATATATATATTTTATTTTTTATTTATTTTTTTTTTTTGGGGGGAAAATGACCAATTGTTTCGCTAGATAAGACCCTTATTCCTCTGTCTGGGATTGTGTAGAGCTCTTTGAAGCTACAATGAAACTGCTATTTGGACCTTCAACCCGTTGGTAACTGTTGAAGTCCACTATATGGAGAAAAATCCTGTAATATTTTCCTCAAAAATCCATAATTTCTTTTCAATTGAAGAAAGAAAGGCATAAACATCTTGTATGACGTGGGGGTGAGAACATTATCAGGAAATTTTCATTCATAAGTACAAACCAATTCCAAAAAAGTTAGGACACTGTACAAATTGTAAATAAAAAAGGAATGCAATAATTTACAATCTCATAAACTTTATTCACAATAGAATATAGATAACATATCAAATGTAGAAAGTGAGACATTTTGAAATGTTATGCCAAATATTGCCTCATTTTGGATTTCCTGAGAGCTACACATTCCAAAAAAGTTGGGACAGGTAGCAATAGGAGGCCAGAAAAATTAAATGCACATATAAGGAACAGCTGGAGGACCAATTTGCAACTTATTAGGTCAATTCACAACATGATTGGGTATAAAAAGAGCCTCTCAGAGTGGCAGTGTCTCTCAGAAGTCAAGATGGGCAGAGGATCCCCAATTCCCCCAATGCTGCGGCCAAAAATAGTGGAGCAATATCAGAAAGGAGTTTGAAGTTATCGTCATCTACAGTGTATAATATCATCCAAAGATTCAGAGAATTTGGAACAATCTCTGTGCGTAAGGGTCAAGGCCGGAAAACCATACTAGATGCCCGTGATCGTCGGGCCCTTAGACAGCACTGGATCACATACAGGAATGCTACTGTAATGGAAATCACAACATGGGCTCAGGAATGTCGGTGAACAAAATCCACCGTGCCATTCGCCGTTGTCGGCTAAAACTCTATAGGTCAAAAAAGAAGCCATTTCTAAACATCTCTGGGCCAAGGCTCATTTAAAATGGACTGTGACAAAGTGGAAAACTGGGACGCCATGTCATCCGGACTAAAGAGGACAAGGACAACCCAAGTTGTTATCAGCGCTCAGTTCAGAAGCCTGCATCTCTGATGGTATGGGGTTGCATGAGTGCGTGTGGCATGGGCAGCTTACATATCTGGAAAGGCACCATCAATGCTGAAAGGTATATCCAAGTTCTAGAACAACATATGCTCCCATCCAACCGTCGTCTCTTTCAGGGAAGACCTTGCATTTTCCAACATGACAATGCCAGACCACACACTGCATCAATTACAACATCATGGCTGCGTAGAAGAAGGATGCGGGTACTGAAATGGCCAGCCTGCAGTCCAGATCTTTCAGCCATAAAAAACATTTGGTGCATCATAAAGAGGAAGATGCGACAAAGAAGACCTAAGACAGTTGAGCAACTAGAAGCCTGTATTAGACAAGAATGGGAAAACATTCCTATTCCTAAACTTGAGCAACTTGTCTCCTCAGTCCCCAGACGTTTGCAGACTGTTATAAAAAGAAGAGGGGATGCCACACAGTGGTAAATATGGCCTTGTCCCAACTTTTTTGAGATGTGTTGATGCCATGAAATTTAAAATCAACTTATTTTTCCCTTAAAATGATACATTTTCTCAGTTTAAACATTTAAATGTTTGATATGTCATCTATGTCGTATTCTGAATAAAATATTGAAATTTGAAACTTCCACATCATTGCATTCTGTTTTTATTCACAATTTGTACAGTGTCCCAACTTTTTTTGGAATCGGGTTTGTAAACTAATGCTTTAATTGCATGTATTTTGGATTTGTAAAATGCTAGCTTTATGAAATTAGCCTTGGCAATGGCAATACAAAGCAGTTAAGCATTTTATTAAATATTTAAAATGTAATTTCCACCACAGCATGCTGTTAAATACAATACGTGATTTAAGACATGGTTAAAAAAATGTTGGTTGATGAATAAATAAATGACTATAAAATAAAAACTACTAAAAAAAATTGATTAATTCTGTCTTGTAAGCTTCAGTATCAGCTACAACCTTGTTTGATCCCATTAACGCTATGTAGGAAATTACAATTCTACTCTCTGTTGGCTAGCAGAAGCTTTCAAAACATACACATCTCTGACCTGCACTGCTGCTAGAGAACAGTTGACATTGTTTGATCGTGGATAGCAGAGTGTGTCTTTGTGTTATTTTAGCCTCCGGTCTGCAGTGTACTGAAGAAATGTTTTATCTGATTTAACCAGGCTTCCACAGAATGATAAAAAAAAAAAAAAAAACTCCTATATAGCACATTTTCCCAGTGGATGGTGAAGCGGCTATCCTTAGACCTTATATCAATGCTCCAACAGACCAAACAAGCTCGGGGTGTCCAACTAGATCATTTATAGCATTAGACATTGATCATCTCTCAATACTGCGGTCTAATCTCTCTCCAAGACTGATGAGTAAATTTAGCCTGGTTTGCTACGCTGAGTGCTTGCTTGAGTAATTGACATCAATAAATAGATTGAGGGGTTTATCCCAGTGATTCTGTGCTTGCATTTTTAGCCCAGTTAATTCATAGATTATGTGGGTTTCTTGTGTCAGGAATTAAAAAATAACACTTTATTTTTGTTGTTCCCATTTAGACATTCTGTTCACTGTAAGTAACATTGCACCTGCATGTCAACAAACTCTCATTACAGTATGTCTGCTTAGTATCTGCAAACACTTTATTGTAATGCTCCCCCAACATTCTTTCTACTGACTATAAAGCCCAAAGTTTACTTCACTTTTTACGCATACACAAAGGTATAATTTCGTCATCAGAAGAGTACTGTATGTGTGTAATGATGTAACTAATGTAGTTAACTAATGTTAAAGCATTAGTTGACCCAGAAATGAACATTCTGCCATTAATTACTCACCCTCATGTTGTTCTGTACCCGTAAGACCTTCGTTCATCTTCAGAACACAAATTAAGATATTTTTGATAAAATCCGTTGGCTCAGTGAGGCCTGCATTGCCAGCAAGGTAATTAACACTTTCAGATGCCCAGAAAGCTACTAAAAACATATTTAAAACAGTTCTTGTGACTACAGTGGTTCAACATTAATATTATAAAGCAACAAAATAATGACTTTTCAACAATATCTAGTGATGACCGATTTCAAAACACTGTTTCATGAAGCTTTATGAATCGTTTGTTTAGAATCATAGACTGTAAAAAAAGATGGATGACGCGACGCCGCTTCCTTCCATTGTGTTGAATTGAAACCAAAATCGGCCAATGAATGGGCGCTGACACGTTACGCATTAAGTCAAAAAAAAAAGTTTGGAGCCTGGGCATGCGCAGAAGGAATCGTCTGTGGAGCCCGGAGGCGGAGTTGCGATATATTTGTCCTGCTAATTATTATTTTATACCCATAAAAATAATAAGTAACTGCCAGATAACGATCACCTGCTTTTTCCCGACATGGTTAACATTAGGTGTGTTATCTTAACTAATAACATTAATTAGCTTATAACGCCCACATTACAGAAAAAAAGTTCAGTGATCCTTCAGATCCTGTAGGTCGGTTAGTACAGTTTACTGCTGAACAACTCATTTTGTTGGTGTTAAATAACAAAGAAATCGAAAATTAACAGTTAGTTAATACATCTTCAATCTCCCCTCGAAGCTCCGACAGTCCTCAGAGAAGCTGTCAATCAACTTCGAATCATGACGACACGCCCCGTTTTTATAGCATCAAATTGCTAGCTAAAATCTAAATCATCACAAAAATGAACAATTGAATATATATCAGCGTGATAACAACTACCTTAAATGACCAAAACCATCTTTCAGAAAGTTTTATTTGAAGCAGAATGTATTTTTAAGTTTTCACTGAAGTCTCATTCGACTGCATTGAGAGGGCGGGTTTATGACCTGTACTGCATCCAGCCTCCAGGGGGCGATCAAAGAGCCTGCAGCTTCACTTTTCAGGTCGTATGAGACACACCCGTTTAGAATCAGTGGTTCAAATCGCGAACTGCCAAAGTCACATGAACTCTTGAAATTTTGAAATACTTATGACGTAACTAAGCCTCGTTTACTGAAATCACATGACTTTGGCGCTCCGAACCACTGACTCGAAACAAAAGATTCATAAAGCTTTGAAGCTTCATGAAGCAGTTTTTTGTGTATAATCATTGTAGTCACATGAACTGTTTTAAATATGCTTTTAGTAGCTTTCTGGGCATTTGAAAGTGTTAATTATCTTGCTGGCAATGGAGGACTCACTGAGCCATCAGTTTTCATCAAAAATATCTTAATTTGTGTTCCGAAGATGAACGAAGGTCTTACGGGTGTGGAACGACATGAGGGTGAGTAATAAATTACGCATTTAATTTTTGGGTGAACTAACCCATGATATGCATATCACAATGGCTTGTGATAACTGCATGATTTTAATACTTCAAAAGATTACAAAAAGTCCCTGTTTTAGGTTGTTACATACATGTAACATGCTTAATGTTATTAAATGCAATAAGCAAAGTACTCACACGCACAGAAAGCCGCCTCTCGGAGAGCGAGTAATCCCGATTTCAGTTCTATTTCAGCTCACGTGTTACGATATATTGTATCCATGCATGCAAGTGACAGCAGCCTAATAAACGACAAAAGACAAAGAGAAAATCACTCACTGCTTTTTACTGAATACATTTTGTAGCTTTAATAAGAATCAGCATATTTAGTTAAGACAGTGAAGACTAAGCAATGTTTTATTTTTACATTTGATTATTTAATTTCTGAACCTAACGTAGGCCTACCTGAAACCCTACTTCCCTCCGTTTACACTGATACTTACTTTTTATATAATGTGTAATTGTGGTATTAACTGCTGGTTTCTTCTTTAAAGCTCGTTATTTTTAGACAGATTCTTACCAAAGCAACTTACAAAACTGTAGTTATTATACTGCAGTTCACAAGCATGAGAAATGTATAAATCTTCTAAGCTAAGGTCAGTGAATGCTTCAAGACACACAGATGCTATTGAATGATTGGATGAGAGGGAGCTATCAATAAATCTTCCACGATAACCCTCAGGACTGTACGTGACAGCTGTTTACATATATGGCCTGCACACTGACAGTTTTCTCAAAATAATGAAGTCATTTAAAGCCCCATTTGACTCACTGCATTGATACATCTACTGAAAGGCCTTGTGCCCCTCTGAATAATTAGATGTGAGAATGCCAGAGGAACGTTCATTGAGGTTCATTTATCCATGAAAGCTGTTTGTTCAGTGAAATGCTCTTTCACTGCTCTTGAGGAGTATTCTATAGCAATTTGTCAATTTAAAGTGAAGAACTGACTCGAACCTCTGTGATCTTAGTCACAAGGGGTGATTTCACATGTAGGGATTCCGGTCAACACACCAAAGCACATCATTGGAGATTTCTCTGAATGAATCATAAAAAAGGATTTTGAGCCCTACCGTAGACATCCTTTGATAGTGCTGTTAGCAGCTGTCCGTATTCTTTTGCCTTCATTCTCACACTTGTATACGTCATTCGTCCTACAGCGCTTTGTCATTATAATTCAATGATTGCCAACATTATAATTTCAATGGATGCGTTCTGTTTTTAAACAGTGAACATGGATTATCCTTTTCTTATGGGCATTTGTTAAATGCATCCTTAAAGGGATAGTTCACCTATAAATGAAACCTGTGTGACTTTCTTTCTTCTGTGGAACCCAAAAATGTTCTTCAAAGTATCTTCTTTTGTGTTCTGCAGAAGAAAATCATACAGGTTTGGATAGGCTTGAGCTTTTAAAAGCAATGCATTACAGTATTGTGTTACTCCCTATAAAGCAGTGTTTCTCAACTCCAGTCCTTGGGACCCACTGCTCTGCACATTTTGTATGTCTCCCTTATTTAACACACCTGATTTAGATCATCAGCTCGTTAGGAGAGACTGCATGAACTGAACTGAGTGTGTCAGATAAGAGAGACATACAAAATGTGTAGAGCAGTGGGTCCCGAGGACTGGAGTTGAGAACCGCTATAAAGGTAACTAACTGGCTTACTTAATTACTTTTTGTGAAAAATTAATATATTTTTTTAATAACAACAACAACAACAACAACAACAACAAAAGTTCTATATTTTTGGTAAATATGAAGGACCTTTCTCACCAAAAGTGAAATGAATAAGCCTCAAGCGCAATTTCACACCTGTACAGTAGAGGGCGCAGTTCAAACAAACCTTTCAGCTGTGCTGCCATTCTGGATTGAAGAAGAATTAGAGACATGAGATGAAAGTTCAACACTTCAGTAATAGAAAAAAAAAAGAAACTCAAATGTGATGAGTAATTAAAGTCATTTTTGCTTAGTGTGGTTGAATTGGATCATCGAAGGTCAGCAGCAAAGACATTGGTTAAATAAAGTGACATTAAATACACAAAGTATATTTGTATTATTTAACATTTTATTATTGCAGGTTTGTGTAATATTCTGAGTTTGCATTTCACTTATTTTATTCATTTTGAGGAATTGTGTTTTTTTGTGCAAGTGAGAGTAAATGGCTGCTCACAGTTAGTCTGTAGGGTCACATCCACACAAGCTCTTTTTTAAAAAAAAAGCTGCATACTTGCCCTTCAATGTCTTTCAACCTTTTAGTCTCCTGTGGTTACACTGGGATATTGCTGTTTACTCTGTAAATGTGGGTAATCAGATTTTATCTGAAGTATTTGTGTTATTTGCCTGTGGTTCTTATAATGATCATTATGGCAGTTTTGTATCTTGTCCCAGATGAATTCGCCATGAAACCTTCTCATGGTTGATAAGCTGATTAAAGCAACACGCTGCTGAGGAGGAATGAGGAGAGATATAGCGATTTACAATGGTCTTGGCATATTTAGATAACAAAATCATTCTGTCTCTCAGTAACAAATTTCAAGCTCTAAACTAGTTTCAAAAAGATCACACAAGACAAGCTGACTGTATGATGAGGTTTGCTGAGGAATACTGAACTGAAACAAAAGTATTAGTTAAAATTTCAATGTTTTAGGAACAAAAATGCACACTCGGTGGTTAGGCTGATCTGTTTTGATCATAAGGTGGATTTTGGGCACTACTCAGTTGGTCGACCAGCTAAACACCAAATCGACCAGCGTGTAAGATGAGTGTAATACAACTAATGTTCTTATGTGTAGGAAGGAAGGGGACAGGGTCGGCGTTCAACTGCTGACTGAGTTTTATTTCAAGAATTAGAAACGTCCAACAAAAACTGTGCAAGGCACAACAGCAAATAAAATAATCCACAAAGGGCTCCACTCCTGGTCACGGCTGTACAATCCACAATGGGCTTCACTCCAGTTAGTCGTGCACCAGCTGCTCAGTCAGCAGTTCCCCTCTCTCTTCCCGACTCCTGCTTCTCGCGGCGTTTTAACCTGTCTCCGCGCCAATTACTGAAATGAGAAACAGGTGTTCGTGATTTACATTTAACTCGCTCACTCACCAAAGATCTCCCGATGCTCTCTCCCGCCGCAGACCTCGCTGAACCACGCCCCCCTCGCCACATACCCCCACCGCCCGACTCAGGCCGGGGTTAGATCAGTCAACGAGCTGGTGAGGGCCGAATAATTAGGAACAAACCTCCTATAATATCCCGCCAGCCCGAGGAACTGTCTAACCTCCTTTTTGGTCTTGGGGCGCGGACAGGTCGCAATCGCTGCCGTCTTATCAATTTGGGGACGCACCTGTCCATGCCCCAAGTGGAAGCCCAGATACCTTACTTCCACGCGCCCAATCGCACACTTCTTCGGGTTGGCCGTGAGCCCGGCTCCCCTCAGCGATCTCAGGACGGCCCTCAAATGCTGCATATGCCGCTGCCAGTCATTACTGAAGATAATAATATCGTCCAGATAGGCAGCAGCATATGCACCATGGGGCCGCAAAATTTTATCCATGAGACGCTGAAAGGTAGCCGGTGCCCCGAACAACCCGAACGGAAGGGTGACGAATTGGTGTAATCCAAACGGCGTCGTGAAAGCCGTCTTTTCTTTGGATAATGGCGACAAGGGGATCTGCCAATACCCTTTCGTTAAGTCCAGTGTTGAATAAAATCGAGCCGTACCTAGCCGGTCAAGCAACTCGTCCACCCGAGGCATTGGATACGCGTCGAATTTCGACACTGCGTTCACCTTGCGATAGTCCACACAGAACCGAACTGAACCGTCCGTCTTGGGAACTAAAACTATCGGGCTCGCCCAGTTACTGCTGGACTCTTCTATTACTCCCATTTCAAGCATAGCTTCTAATTCTGCCTGCACTACATTTTTCTTGTGTTCAGGCAATCTATACGGCCGGCTGCGAACCACCACGCCCGGCTCTGTCTCGATGTGGTGCTGAATGAGGTTTGTACGGCCCGGTAGGGGAGAAAACACGTCTGCAAACTCTGCTTGTAACTTGGATAAATCAGTGAGCTGTGAGGGCGAGAGGTGATCTCCCCCTGGGGCCAGAGCGAGGGACTGTTTTTTGACATTCGCCTCTGGCCCGAGATCATCCTCTCCGCTAATCACCGTCGCCAGCATCACTGATTCCGCCTCATTCCATTTTTTAAGGAGATTGAGGTGGTAAATCTGACGTGCTCCTCTCCTATCGGAACGCACAACCTCATAATCGAGCTCACCGACTTGCCGTGTCACCACAAACGGTCCTTGCCACTTTGCAAGTAATTTCGAGCTTGAAGTGGGAAGCAATACAAGTACTTTATCTCCCGGTGAAAATTTGCGCCAGTTAGTTCCCCTGTTATACAGCTGGCTTTGTCTGTGCTGGGCTTGTAACAAATTCTCCATAGACAGCCGCCCCAACGTGTGGAGTTTTGCTCTCAAGTCCAGCACATACTGAATTTCATTTTTGGCCTGAGACGGTCCGTCCTCCCAAGTCTCTCTTAGGACGTCTAATACCCCCGGGGCTGGCGTCCAAAGAGAAGCTCGAAGGGGGAAAACCCCCGTGGAGGCTTGCGGGACCTCTCGCACTGCAAATAACAGAGGTTCTAACCACTTATCCCAATTTTTGGCGTCCTCTTGAACGAATTTACGAATCATGGATTTAAGCGTGCGATTAAACCGTTCGACCAGGCCGTCCGTTTGTGGGTGAAAGACGCTGGTACGCACGGATTTAATGCCCAACAATTCGTAAAGTTCGCGTAACGTGCGTGACATAAACGCCGTGCCTTGATCAGTGAGGATTTCTTTCGGAACCCCCACTCGGGAGATTAAACTAAACAGTGCATCCGCAACACTCTTAGCAGAAATGTTGCGGAGTGGCACTGCTTCAGGATATCGCGTTGCATAATCCACAATGACTAATGCAAAGCGATGCCCTCTTGCTGATCGCTCTAATGGCCCGATGAGGTCCATACCAATTCTTTCGAAGGGGACCTGCATTAATGGGAGGGGCGCAACGGCGCTTTTGGGGTGGCCGGTGGGTTAACCAACTGACATTCCCGACAAGACGCGCACCACCTGCGCACATTCTCGTGAATGCCCGGCCAAAAGAATCGGGTCATGAGACGATTTAGTGTTGCCGTTTGTCCTAAATGCCCAGCCATCGGATTAGAATGAGCCGCATGGAAAAGCATTTCCCTGCGGCTCCTTGGAACTAATAATTGGGTCGTATCTTCTTTTGTCTGAGTGTCCTGGGTCACTCGATACAACCTATCTTTTATGATCGCAAAATACGGATAAGAAAGTGGACGCCCAGGCTGGAGAGGCTGACCATCGATGGTGCTGACCTTTTCAAACGCGTTTTTTAGCGTCTCATCGTGAGACTGCTCCAGGGGAAAGTCATCGCGATCCGAAAGAATAAGTCTTCCAATTTCGCTCTGTTCCCCTGAAGCCGAACTCACCGGTCCCTGATCAGTCTCTCCCGCCTGCACTCGCACCTCCTTATCCCGCGATTTTTCCCCCCAAGAGGCATCCGAGCATAAACACCCCAATAATTTATTAAATGCAGGCCAATTCGTCCCCAAAATTATCGGATGCCGGAGGTGCGGATTAACTGCCACCTCCACACTATGCTTTTGACCCCTATATTGAATAATGACGGGCACTAACGGATATTTCACCACATCCCCGTGCACACACCTCACCTTAACCAAGCGGCCTGTATCCAATGCCCCGGACGAAATCAGGCTTTGATGCACCGAGGTTTGGTTACATCCTGAGTCCACCAAAGCCTGATAGGTACCCCCCTTGACACTCACAGGTATTTGGTACTCGCCAGCTTGACCGGGGGCAGCCTGCGGATCGTCCGGGACCCGGATCAACGTCCCAACCTCCATCACTGGACACCTGTCCACAAAGTGCTCCGGGTCCCCGCAACGCCAACAGGCCGGCCCAGACCTGCCCGCCGCTCTTGTGGCAGGGAGCGGGTTAAATGGTTGACGCGAAGAGAGGGGAGAAGCAGGAGCAGAGTCCGGCCCGGCAGCAGGGAGTCCCGCCCCCCTGGGCGGGGCTCTTGGTCCATAATACGGGCCCTGTTCCGTTCCGCCCCGCCCCCGGGGCGGAACACGTGGTGGGCCGGGCGGACGAGACCTGGGTAGAGGGACAGGTTTAGAGAGAGAGGGGGAATTAAAAGAAGGAGAGAGAGAGGCGGATGGTAGGGGTTCGCCGACCCCTTGGCACGCCACCATGTGGTCCTCCGCCAGTTCGATGGCTGAGTCCAGCGACGTGGGGCGGTGGCACTGGACCCACTCGGCTGTTTTCTTGGGGAGCCGAGTGATAAACTGCTCCAGTACCACGCGATCGATAATCCGGTCCACGTCGCTTCCCTCAGCCAGTAGCCATTTGCGGCACGAGTCCCGGAGCTGTTGGGCCAACACGAAGGGCCGGCCGGACTCACCCAGGTCCAGGGAGCGGAAGCGTTGACGATGTTGCTCTGGGGACCGGCCGACCCGCTGAACGATGGCCCGCCGAAGGTCGTCAAAGACCAGGAGGTTCTCTGCTGACAGCTGCTGCGCCGCCACCTGCGATTCCCCCGAGAGGAGGGGGACCAGCCTCATGGCCCATTGGTCCCGCGGCCAGCCACTTGCCTCGGCTGACCGCTCAAATAAGTCGAGGAAGGCCTCGGGGTCGTCCGACGGCCCCATTTTGTTCAACGGCAGGTGGGTAGGCGCGGCCGGCTGCCCGATGGTCTCCTGGTGAACCTCCCGGTCAATCCAGCTCCGGAACCTCTCGCGGTCCTCCTGCTGGGCCTGCACGATGGCTTGGAAGCGACGTTCTTGGTCGGTGCGCAGGTCCAGCAGGGCTCGATGTTGTTCCTGATGCAGGACCGCGAGGGACGCGATGACTTCCGCAAATGTCGATGGGGAGGACGAAGATTGCATGGCAGCGGCCACCCAGCTTCCTTCCCGGGTTTCAGCACCAGTGTAATACAACTAATGTTCTTATGTGTAGGAAGGAAGGGGACAGGGTCGGCGTTCAACTGCTGACTGAGTTTTATTTCAAGAATTAGAAACATCCAACAAAAACTGTGCAAGGCACAACAGCAAATAAAATAATCCACAAAGGGCTTCACTCCAGTCACGGCATATACAATCCACAAAGGGCTTCACTCCTGGTCACGGCTGTACAATCCACAATGGGCTTCACTCCAGTTAGTCGTGCACCAGCTGCTCAGTCAGCAGTTCCCCTCTCTCTTCCCGACTCCTGCTTCTCGCGGCGTTTTAACCTGTCTCCGCGCCAATTACTGAAATGAGAAACAGGTGTTCGTGATTTACATTTAACTCGCTCACTCACCAAAGATCTCCCGATGCTCTCTCCCGCCGCAGACCTCGCTGAACCACGCCCCCCTCGCCACAATGAGCTAAACCACAACTGTTTTTTAGCAAGGCTGTGAAATTTCAGAATTTTATATTATAAATAATCTACAATCAGGCAGCATGATAAAAAAATATTCCTCTTACATATTCTGAAGTTTCATTTTCAATCCATTTCACAGCGTCACAAAAAATTAACCTGTCTGCCGAGAAATAAACGGTTTAAATTTCAAGGCTTTAATCTCAATATTCTCATTTCTCTCAGGAAAACATATTCTCTTGCAGAAAACAAAAGTAATACGACTCTGCATGCATTTATTTGTAATTGGGATGGACATGTTCCATCAAAACACGACCCTCTTCAATTTCCGTATTCACAGGGCTGTTGGCCAGCTATTTACACTCATCGATAGAGGTTGATTTATGAAGGAGGAATGCTGGCTATTTGCCAAACATAAGAGAGAGAGAGAAAGAAAGAGAGAGCACCCATCAGCATTCACATGATTAAGTGCAAACATTGAGATGATCCTACGTGGTGAAAAATGCTCAGGATTTATGAACACCAGCTAGCTTTGAAGCCATCCAAACATGTTCACTCATGCAAAATGCCAAGTGACTTAGCTAAGTAATTAAGTCATTTTAATCATCTGGACACTTAATGTTGATTTTTTTTTCACTGTTAGTGCAGAGCGAGTCCACCTCTTCTCCTGCAAGCACCCAGTGACTTCTGTCAACACGTACTTTACATACTTAATCTTATGATGACAATAATGATAAAAATGAACTGTCAAAGGAGTGAATTACCATTCATTCCCACCCTTTGCCGTCCCTTTATTCACTGTCTAGTCATTGATGCAATTAATTAACCTTATTTATTACTCGAAATTGCCCCACAACTGAGAACAGAAAGGAAACCATTGTTTATTTGCCTACATAGAGGACAGCAAGGCTTGCTGTCATTATTTGCAGTGAATATTTCATAGGGAGGTTTATTTTTGAAAATCCATTTCTGTACATAAACAGCTTAAAATATTGGCTACAAAAAAAAAAACTATCATCTCTGTAGTTATTGTTACATATGAAATATACAATACATTCACTGACCTTTTTCACAAAATCACTATATCTGTAACGAAGGCGGGACTCAGGTAGGGATCCAAATGCAAAGCTTTATTTTCAGTGAGCTTTGTCATACAGGCAGGGTCAAACGGGAGCAAACGGGAACAACAAGGAACAGGCAGAATCGTAGTCAGGGTGCAGGCGATGGTCAGGACAGGCAGCAACGGGTCAACAAACAGGAAACAGGCAGGAACGGTAACACAGGACAGGCAGACAGGATATAACGCTTGGTAATGCAACACAGGGAAAACAAGACCTAGCCACAAGGTGGTGTGTTTTATAGTCCATGTAATGTGCTGCAGGTGTATGTGGCAACTGGTGATTGGACAGGAGTGTGTGCATGTGACTGATGATGACTGGCAAAGAGGATGATGGGAACTGTAGTCCCGAACTTGACAGGATTCATGACAGAATGTCCCCCTCCCGGAAGGGGTGGGTGCCCTGGAGACCTACAGGCAGGAGATACTGGATGTGCAGGCGGGTACGGAGGTCTCCAGGGCAGGTCCAGGAACTCAGGCAGCCATAGTGGGCCGGCGGCCACGGCGGGTCAGGTGCCACGGGCGGCCGTGGGCACTGGCAAAGCAGCCATTTTGTCCATCGCGTCCAGGGCGCTTGAGTGCGTTGCAACCGGCGAACATGAGTCCATAGCAACCGGCGAGCTTGAGAGCGTTGCAACCGATGCAACCGGCGAGCTTGAGAGCGTTGCAACCGGCGAGCTTGAGAGCGTTGCAACCGATGCAACCGGCGAGCTTGAGAGCGTTGCAACCGATGCAACCGGCGAGCTTGAGGGCGAGGCGGCCGGCGGGCTTCAGGGCGAGGCGGCCGGCGGGCTTCAGGGCGAGGCGGCCGGCGGGCTTGAGGGCGAGGCGGCCGGCGGGCTTCAGGGCGAGGCGGCCGGCGGGCTTCAGGGCGAGGCGGCCGGCGGGCTTGAGAGCGAAGCGGCCACCGGGCTTGAGAGCGGCGCGGCCGGCGGGATTGAGAATGAGACGGCTGGTGTATGCTTGGGAATACCAGCCGCCCGTGCTGAAATCAGCGGTGGGTCAACCACACTGGAACGCAATCCTTGCCGTTCTCTGACTGATCTAGAGATGTGACGTTGCTCTGGGCGATCAGCGAAGGAGTGACGTTGCTCTGGGCGATCTGCGAAGGCATGACGGTGCTTTGGGCGATCAGCGACGACGTGACATTGCTCTGGGCGATCAACGAAGGCGTGACGTTGCTCTGGGTGATCAGCGAAGACGTGACTTGACTCTGGGCGATCAGCGGGGGTATGAACTGGCGTTGTTGTTGTTGTAGACGCCATCTTGTGAATGTCCTCTTTAGCGGCAGCCATTATGTGATGCAACGTGGTGTCGTGTTCCTCCGCGACACCCACGGTAAAACTAGAGCCACTCAGCTGCAATGCGAGGACAATATATTGCTCCAACGACCCCTCAGGCTGATGCAATGGCATGACGGAACTGAGCAGGTCAGATAGTCCACCGCGGAAGAATATCATGAGGCACACCTCATTAAAACAAGTTAACGGTGCCAGTTCTATAAAGTCCATGACATACTCCTCAATGGTTCTCTCTCCTTGACGGAGACACATTAACTGAGCAGACGGATTCATGATAGCTGAGACTGGAACACTCACCAAGCTGCTGGATCTGAGGATGGCTAGGTCTTCTGTAACGAAGGCGGGACTCAGGTAGGGATCAAACGGGAGCAAACGGGAACAACAAGGAACAGGCAGAATCGTAGTCAGGGTGCAGGCGATGGTCAGGACAGGCAGCAACGGGTCAACAAACAGGAAACAGGCAGGAACGGTAACACAGGACAGGCAGACAGGATATAACGCTTGGTAATGCAACACAGGGAAAACAAGACCTAGCCACAAGGTGGTGTGTGTGTGTGTGTGTGTGTTTTATAGTCCATGTAATGTGCTGCAGGTGTATGTGGCAACTGGTGATTGGACAGGAGTGTGTGCATGTGACTGATGATGACTGGCAAAGAGGATGATGGGAACTGTAGTCCGGAACTTGACAGGATTCATGACAATATCTCAGTATATGTGATGCATTGTCTAAATGGCTTGTAGCTTCTATAAACTTCTATAAATTTATGAAACAGCAAAAAATATAAGGCCCAATTTCACAGACAGGGCTTAGCCTAAGGATTAGGCCTTAGTTGAATTAAGATATTTAAGTAGCTTTTATAAATGTAGACTAGAGGGGGGAAAAAAACATCACATACTGCCACAATGGCAGTGACATATTTAAAGATATGTCAGTACAAGTTGTTTTCAGTTAAATCAGATCAAACATGCATTTTAGTCTAGGGCTAGCTTAAGCCTTGTCTGTGAAACCAGGGGAAAAAACTCCATGTGACAACTAGCCCCATTCTCTCCTGTGATACTGTGGTGAAATGATAACATATTCAAAACTGTGAATACCTCTGTAATCATAAAATCAATATTAGGTTCAGATTACCAGCAAAAATCAGATTTTTTTTTTATCCAGATGGGTTTTTGAAAGTCTGGACACAGCAAAAAATAACACATTATTTTTTTTATTTTATTTTATTAAAATAAAACATAGCTGTCTGAACATAGCCTTACAAGATCAGATATTGTGAAAGTAGAAACAGTTTGTATAATTTCTTACCCATTTTCTTTTGTACTGTGCTGCAAATAAATATAACCTTTAATATGGTTTTCTCACATCTCTCTCCCCATTTCCAGTGATTAAGACTGAACATTTGAATTGCATGTTTCTGTATGAAAGTGAGAAATGGGTGATATCAGAAAGACCATAAATTATACATGGCCTCGGTGGAAAAACTGACATCCTCAATCTGAAATACCTGAGTCAGATAAGGGAAACATCCCCTGTACTGTTGCTGTGCCTCCAGGAACAGGTTTCAGAAATACAGTTCTAAAGCACTTTTGAAATGCAGCACTGAGGGAAAGCTGATTGGCTATCAGGTGGACCCCATTAAAAGGGTCCTTGATTATGATTTCACTTTTTATCTTTAGTTAGCGTGTAATGTTGCTGTTTTTGAGCATAAACAACATCTGCTAAGTTGGGGGTCAAACGAGGGTGAATTCAACAAACGAGGGTCAATTCAACGCTGGATTTGCACAAAAGATTAACATGACGGCACATGCTAGTGGATGAGTTGAATCAACTCCACCAACTACATACATTTATCCACTAACCATTCAGAAACGTCTAAAAGTTGTAACTTCTTCCTGAGTCTCTCCATCAGTGTCGACTCCGGTTTGAACAATGTAAGGCTGAACACCGTTACTGACAATCCTCATTTTGGCTGCGTGAGATTCTCCAGCTTTGTTGTTGTTGAGCTGTTAAAGCTCCGCCCTCTTCTGGAAAGTGAGCCGGGAGCAGCAGCTCATTTGTATTTAAAGGGACAAACACAAATGGCATGTCTTTGCTCACATCCAAATAGAGGCAAATTTGACAAGCTATAATAAATGATCAGTGGGGTATTTTGAGCTGAAACTTCAGACACATTCTGGAGACATCAGATACTTCTATTACGTCTTGTGAAAAGTGGCATAATAGGTCCCCTTTCATTAAAACACCATCACTTTCTTTTTCTGACAAAAAGAATGGGAAAAAAAGTAGTTTCCTCAAGGTATTTTGGCACCCTGAGCTCATTAGAATCACCTCTATAAGGAAATGCTGTTGACATATACCTACAATTATTACAAGGCCAAATATTAAGAAGCCTCCACATGAGTGAGCTTGAGTTATTGAGCAGAGCATGATCATGGCTTTGAACGCCATGCAAATCTTCAGCTGATATGCCGGCACCTTGCTGCCTGTTTGTGCAAAACATTTTCATTTGTGAAGAGCCTGAGGCAATAAGTCACTCTGCCGCACTGTTTCTCTATGTCTACATGAGAACAGCAGCCTGCGAGTCATTCACACTCACGCAACAATATCTCAGTATGGAGCACAAATATGACTTTTTTATAGATCGTGTTTCTCATGTCGTGCTGGTGATCTGTTTGTATTCATATAAATTCTTCAGGGAAATGTCATATCTTTTGTGAAGAGCACATTTCACAATGAGTGTGTAAGAGGGATGTAAAAAAGATTGGGAGAGGGAATGGTGCATTGCTTCTATTGTTTTATATTGCAACATATAACATAAATTACTTATATTTATGTATATTTTGTGATTGGCTTGAACATTCTCCTTCAAACTGTCATTAAGGTTTCCACTGCTTATATTTAGAAATTTGAATACACTTGCACAATACATTTCTAATTTATTCATGATGACCGTCTTTTGTGAGGTTTCCACAAACAGCATGTTTTTGTACACTGCACATATGGTGCAGATTACATGCACAAATATCAAATTTTCTTAGGAATAGTTCACCTGTCATCATTTACTTATCCTCATGTAGTTGTCATGTGCAGAGCTGGATAGATTATTTATGAATTGTAATCAGTTACTGATTACAAATTACATGGCAAAATTTGTAATCAGTAATATAATCTCTTAGATTACACATTTTTGGTAACTTAATCGGTCCCACTTTATATTAAACGGCCTTAACTACTATGTACTTACATCAAAAAATAAGTACAATGTACATATTGAATTGCAAAACACTTTTGCTGCTATTGAGGTGGGATACAGGTAAGGTTAGGGAAAGCTTTGGTGGTATGGGTAGGTTTAAGGGTAGGGGTAAGGGTTAAGGGATGGGTCAACAGTGTAATTATAAATGTAATTACAGAAATTACAGATGTAATTACATGCAGGTGTTTTTAAACTTTAAGTACAATGTAAAAACATGTATGTACACAATAAGTGCATTGAATCAAATGATTAATTTAAATGTAAGTACATAGTAGTTAAGGCCACTTAATATAAAGTGGGTCCACTTAATCTGACTGCTTTTGGATTACATTAGATTACTTTTGTGCTAACCCTTATTTGAGGTCACATATATTGTAGGATAATCTTGTACTATTTTGACAATAAAATGTATATTCCAAAAAATATATTCTATTCACCAACAAGAGCCTCAGATTATTTTTAAAGTGCAATGTATGGATAGTTAATACTTCAAAATACTAAAACTAATGTACCTGTTAGTGTTTGCTGATATTAACACTGAATAAAACAAAATCACATCTTATGATTTTAAAACATATTTACTTAAAATTAAGTACTGTAATGATGGGTCGGAAGACAGAGGATCCATTTGCAGTTTTATTAATAGCGTTAGTATCAGACAGGAGTGAGACAATACCGTAGTCGGGGACAGGCAAGGGTCGAGGCTGGCAGCAAACAGGCATAAACAGGTAACAGGCAGAGTTCAAGACAGGCGGCTAACAATCACAAGGTCGATAAACAGGCAAGAGTCGAGGCAGGCGGCGAGATTCAGCAGAAATATTCAGTCCAGGTAATAACAGAAGTTCAGTCCACAATAAACGCTCAGAAATGATTACTACAGCAAATCAAGACTTCGCGACTGAGAGTGTGTGTGTGTGTCTTAAATAGTGTGAGTGTGATAAGGTGCAGGTGCATGGGTAATCAGTCCCAGGAATGCAGGCCTATGGGAAATGGAGTCCAGATATGAATAGTCAATATTCAGGGGATGGCTCCCTCCGGTGGTCCGGAGTATGCGCCGGAGAAGCTGTATTCGTGACAAGTACATTTAGAAAACAGCAACATTACAAAACAAATATTCTTGCTGCTGCTGATTTCTATGCACTATTCCACACCCCTCCCTCTCACCGCTGGAAAAAATGTAAGAATCACGAACGTATATAAGCGGCAGGTTTATTATGTAAAAAAAAAAAAAAAAAAAAAAATGAAAAATTAGGAGAATCAATGAATTATGAACAACTTACTACCATTGAGTAAATTATATGTAATCATGTAATCCATAAAAAAAAGTAACTGTAGTCTAATTACGAGTATTTAAAAAAGTAGTTTACTCTAATTACAAGTACTTGATTTTTGGAATCTGATAACGTAATCCAGATTACATGTAATCCGTTACTACCCAGCTCTGGTCATGTGTGGTTATTCCATCATGGAACACAAAAACTCTTTTTCATATAGCCACAGTTGCCAAGATCTGAAAAAAAGAGAATCATAAACCTGTCCATTTGATGCACAACAAAATCCCCAGAGTTAAATCAACTCTGCTCAGAGTACATTTGGTCCCTCTCTAAATAGTGTTAAAATAACACTGAAGCAGAGTTAAAGTTAATGAGATAATTAAGCAAATAATAAGTTCTTGTGTTTTTTCTTATTTCTTCAGTGATTCTGCTTGTTAACAGCAGGTGTTCATCACTAATGCACAATCATCTCTTAATTAATTGCTTAATTTTCTCATTAAATTTAACTCTGCTTCAGTGTTACTTTAACACTATTCAGAGAGGGACCACATGTACTATGAGCAGAGTTGATTTAGCTCTGGGGATTTTGCTGTGTGTATGAACTACGCTCTAAAAAATGCTGGGTTAAAAACAAACCAAGTTGGGTTGGAAATGGACAAACCCAGTGGTTGGGTTAAATGTTTGCCCAACCTGCTGGGCAGTTTTATTTAACTCAACTATTGTTTAATAATGACTATATGGCTGGCTTAAAATGAACCCAAAATTGGTCGGAAATTAAAAATCAGACACATAATTACTAGAGGCAAAAATAATAATCAAAAGGTGAACATTTATTAATAAGCAATTTAATAAATGTTTATTATTCATTAAACGTATTAAGAAATGTTCATTTATTAAACATATACATGTTATTTTCCAACATATTTTGGGTTCATTTTAAGTGAGCAATACAGTCATTTTTAAACAATAGTTGGGTTAAATAAAACTACCCAGCATTTTGGGCAAATATTTAACCCAGCTTCTGGGTTAAAACAACCCATTTGCTGGGTTTATCCATTTTCAACCCAACTTTGGTAGTTTTTAACCCAGCATTTTTAACCCCGAGTTTTCTAAAGCCAAACAACAGTTTTCATTTCAGATCAATTGTAGTTTCTGATAAAGCAGGAATGTCTTATACTGCAGTCTACTCTCTTAAAAATGCAAACATTTAACCCAATTGCTGAGTTTGTCCATTTTCAACCCAACTTAGGTTGTTTTTAACCCAGCATTTTTTAGTCTATGGCAGGCTGTTTTGCTCTGTTAGACTATGCAACTGAACAGGTTTACTAACAGAAAGACACAAAAACTAAATCCATGCAACACAATATACCCTGCTAACATAGAGATGGATGGTGCCATTCACTCCCCCCCCCAAAAAAAAAAGGTTCAAAAGCTGTCACTGGGGTGGTACCCTTTCAAAAGGTACACCTAAAGAGTGCATATTAGTAACTCAAAGGTACATATAGCTACCAGAATTGTACACATTAGTACCTAAAGTGTGCATAAATGGTACAGTCCCAGTTACCGCTTTTGTACCATTTTTTTCCTGAGAGTGTTTGATAGTAATGCTATTAGGTATTCAGCAAAATAATTATGTAAAGTCTTTGTTTTTGTAAAGCTTCTCATATAGTGCCATAGCAGAGTAATGAAGTATTCTGCCCTCATCTCTTCTTGGCCAGAGTCAGAGACTTCCTGATCCATTGAGAAACTGTGCTTGGCAAGTAATGAGTTTAGCTGGCTAGTCAGCACATTAGATTGTTCCAAATGAGCACTTAATTCATTGCTCCCTGTTCAGAGATTTGTAGCAGGATTCGGATGGTAATTGCACGAGAAACAGGGAGGGCAAAAGAAAGATCGATTGGCCCAAAAACAAAGCTCGTGTGATCTGAGGACTGGCCGCAGTGGAAATCAAGCATTGCTGTATGAGGTACCAAGTCAACCAATCAATATTTACAATTTCATCAATATGGACATTTCTTTTAAAGTATCCACTGTAAAAAAAAAATCAGCTTGTATGTTCTCAATACATTGAAAAATTCTGAACGCAGCAATCCAACAATTGTGCTTTTCATTTATGAATGATCATTTGCCCTGAATAAACTTTAAAGGTGCCAAGTATGCAGATATACTGCAAAATGTTGAGTATTTTAGTAATTCAGTGCTAATAAAATGTGGCTCTCTAATCATTAGGCACAAATTCATTGCACTCAATCTCACTTAGGAAAGCAGTGATTCATCAGCCAAAATCAAGCCCAACAAAATAAATAATTACAAAATAGAACTGCATATTTTTTTGTGGTCCCTAGATGTGTTTTTGATTAGATTCTGAGATACACAGAGGCACGCATCCATCCTCTACACACCTCGTGTTAGTCAAGGCATTCGATAGGATTTTCTTTCATTTGCATGCCTACGGTACTCATTATAAGTTAATCTTGTTCCATGAAAAATATGCCTTCTGGATATGACCTTAAAATATCACTCATTTAATCAGTGACATATTTATTCCCATGTAATGCGCTTAGAAACTCATTTACATTTATTACATACCACCATACTGTGCATATTAATATTTAGAATTATAAAATTATAAAAAGATGAAAGAATTTAATTCTTTATTTCTTATTCAAACAGCAATCTAGACACACTGTGCATGGACACTATGCAGTGATCACTTGAAGTCATGTGACCTGCAGATTCACTGTCGATCCACATCGATTACAATTGATTGATAAATGCAAAGTCATGGTGATGTAAACATATATAACCTTCTGTAATGGCATTCTCCAAACTCATTTGACTGATTTATTTAACCCTTTGTTCATTTTTGAAAGTCAAAAGTTTCCATCAGCTATAAGTTTACATTCCACCTGGACAATGTTCCTACGCTGTCATACTTTGTTTGTCTTGTATTTGCAGATAGGAGATGTGAAGGAAGTTTAATCACATTTTCCTCTAGACAATTCCCATAATTAGTTTGAAAAGCCTTGATTAACCTGCAGCTGTGTCACAGCAGATAGAGGGGAGGGCTCACTGCAGACAACTCTCCAGTAATTAGTTTGGGAATATGTGGGAGCCAAGGAGGAAAAGTCACACCAGGAGAGAAAATGTCATTTTCACGGTTTCAGCTACCTTCTGACACCTAACATACTTGACCTCTACCTTATAGCTGTGTTGTTGGGACTGAATTATATCTGTACAATAGATAGACATCACAAAATGTGAGTGTGATGACAGTCGAAGGATTAAACAAAACAAATATTTTGTTTGAAATTTCAGAACACTTATGACGTAATGAAGCCTCATTCACTGAAATCACGTGACCATGGCAGTTTGAGTTTGATATGCGTTCCGAACGACTGATTCGAAACAAAAGATTCGTAAAGCTTCGAAGCTTCATGAAGCAGTGTTTTGAAATCACCCATCACTAGATATTGTTGAATTATTTTATTTTTTTGGTGCACAAAAAGTATTCTCGTCACTTCATAACATTAAGGTTGAACCACTGCAGTCACATGAACTGTTTTAAATATGTCTTTAGTAGCTTTCTGGGCATTTGAAAGTCTAAATGAACTTGTTCTCAATGCAGGCCTCAATGAGCCATCAGATTTTTATCAAAAATATCTTAATTTGGGTTCCGAAAATGAACGAAGGTCTTATGGGTGTAGAACGACATGAGAGTGAGTATACTGTAAAACCCAGTAAGTTCAGAATACTCAAAACATTTGAGGAAACTTATTACCTCAAAACATTTAAGTAAACTAACTCATTTTTTTTAAAGTTGGTAGAACTTAAAATCTTTGTGACAAGTGGGGCGGGGCCGAGAGCCATGGAAGCGGATCAAGGCCAGTGTTGTGCACAGGTGTCTCTCACTAACAATCCCGTCACCAGCATCCCTTTCCCAACTCATCATAATGTTAATTACATACAGTTAATTTACATAAACATCACATTCAGATCTTGGTTAAATGTTACATAGCAAATAACACATGCTATTATAACTATCAGAGAGACATTATCAGAGAGTCATTACATACTTGCATATATGTAATCAAACAACAGTCTTAAATGTTTTGCAGCTCATCCTCAACCTAACCACAGGCTCTACTCTTCACCACAGTGGTAACCCTACAAAACTACCATAACAGAACCCCCTGAATCCCAACATAACACAACATTAAACATTAACTTATATTCACATGTTAATCTTAAACAAAATAACACTTAATTTCAACAGTTATTTATATGGTCTGACGCAAAGCATGCTGGGAATTAGAAATCTGCTGCAGCTCAACTCAATCATATTAAGTTCAGCTTACTACAATGAAATTTTGAATTCATGCCACTTTTTCCTATTAAGTACAATGAACTTTCATTATTATTTGAGTGAAACAAACTCATTTAATTGAATTAATTTCACTTTTCGGTTTTACAGTGTAATTAATGACAGAATTTTCATTTTTGGGTGAACTAACTCTTTAAAGTCCATTTAAAAATGGAGGGAATATGTCCCCAAGTTACATGGTTGGCCATAAAACCGGAAAAGTTCATTGCTTTGAAATGACTGAAGCAAGGGTTGAAAGGCTCTCAAATGATCAAGAGCCTCATTGCGTCATTCAACAGTACACAGAGTTTCACACGTGAAAAGAAAAGAGAAGAAATGCTATTTTTAAAACAATACTTTTCTCTAGCTTTATTCGTAACAGTGCAATGAAACTAATGCAATGCTACATGTTAAATGACAAGTCATGTACTTTGGATTTAATATTCAATGTCTGACAACTGTAAGTAGCAAGACAGCAAGCTCATTCACATCAAACATGGTAATACTTTTAAAGCTTGCAGCACTCAAAATGTCTGTTTTTGGAACAAATGCATCTCAAAGTCACTTTATTCTTTATATTAAGGATGAGAGTCATCACTGTCCTGTGTAGAATGAAAGGATAATCTGCTTTCTAAATCTTTCTCCTCTTGTAAGATATTCTGCCAGACCCTGTACTTTATTCTCAGTTTTTCAAACATGACCATGACACTCAGTGAACTTTTCGCTGATGTACTGTGACAATCAAGCTTCCTGGCATTTTCCTCCATTATTTATGACTACAGTGATGATGGGACATATTAAATACTTCAAGATCAGTGGCATAAACCTGTCTATAACTGTACTGCTGTTTTGAGGGTATTTTACTCATCTTAAAATAGTATCTGTCTGGATCTTTCTCATGGAGATTTGCAGCATCCTACACAATTTGAATCACATTGTAGACGTTCAAATACACTGGTCCTCAGTCTCTGTACACCGTTATATAATGCAGGAGTACACCTTTATCCAGCAAGTGAACCAGACAGTGTTATATAAAATGTTCACTTAAAGCACCTCCTTCAATTTCAAGTATTTTTAGTAACCTTATATAAAATATTATTATATTATTATTATTAATATTGTATTTTAATGGACATTTCTTTCATACATTTCTTCATACATATTTTTTTAGTTAATTTGAAATCTAAAATGTACACTTACAATTCAAAATATCCTGGCTTTTCCAAACTTCATAATGAGAAAGAATAGTAACTTATATTTTAAAGCCAAAAATGTGCATCCATCCATCATAATAGTAATCCATACAACTCCAGGGGGTTAATAAAATGTTTTTGTGAGAAAAATATCCATATTTATAACTTTATAGACTCGTCAGGTCATCTTCATTTATATACCGCTTTTTACAATCCAGATTGTTTCAAAGCAGCTTCACTGTGATAATAGGAAAATTAATGGACAGATATTGTTTTGACTTTACAGCATCTCTAGGAAAAAGTTGTTATTGAGCTAAAGTAAGTTTTTGATTTAATCACTTCTGTTGTAAAAATCATTAATTATTAAATTAGGGGCCACTTAAATGACACCTTTTTAACTGAAAACAGAAGACAGAAGTTCTTGCTGTTCATTTACGTGTTTAGTCTATATGTATGCGCTTTTGAATGTGTACTGTATGTGCGCAGACGCTTAGTCTTTTTTACAAAGTATCATCTCCAAATTACTTGTCTAGCCCGCATAATACAGAATTATTTGTCGTTTCCACAGATCCATGCGAACTGGTATCATTTTGATAATGTTTTATATATACACTACCGTTCAAAATTTTGGGATTGGTAAGATTTTTTATATTTTTTAAAGAAGTTTTGTCTGCTCACCAAGATTGCACTTATTTAATTAAAAATACAGTAAAAACAGTAATATTGTGAAATATTTTTACAATTTAAAATAACTGTTTTCTATTAGAATATAATATAAAATGTAATTTATTCCTGTGATCAAAGCTGAATTTTCAGCATCATTACTCCAGTCTTCAGTGTCACATGACCCTTCATAAATCATTCTTATATGATGATTTGCTGCTCAAGAAACATTTATTATTATTATCAATGTTAAAAACAGTTGTATACTTTTTTTTCAGGATTCCTTGATGAATAGAAAGTTCAAAAGAACAGCATTTATCTGAAATACAACGATTTTGTAACATTATACACTACCGTTCAAAAGTTTGGGGTCAGTGACAATTTTTTTTTTTTTTTTTTTAGAAGAATTTAAAGAAATTATTAGTATTATTTTTTTTTTCAGAAAGGATGCATTAAATTGATCAAAAGTGGCAGTAAAGACATTTATAATAATTACAAAAGATTAGATTTCAGATAAACACTGTTCTTTTGAACTTTCTATTCATCAAAGAATCCTGAAAAAAAATATTGTACACAAATATTTTGTACATCTGTACAAAATAAATGTTTCTTGAGCAGCAAATTGACATATTAGAATGATTTCTGAAGGATCATGTGGCACTGAAGACTGGAGTAATGATGCTGAAAATTCAGCTTTGCCAACACAAGAATAAGTTACATTTTCAAATATTTTCAAATAGAAAACTGTAATAATATTTCACAATATTACTGATTTCACTATATTTTTAATTAAATAAATGCAGCCTTGGTGAGCAGATGAAACTTCTTTTAAAGAAATTAAAAATCCCAAACTTTTGAACGGTAGTGTACATAGGGAAAGGAAAAGGAAGGAGACTGCAGGGGATAGTATAATCAGGGATGGGTATTTTTGATACATTTATTTCAAATACGTATTTCAAATACATAGTATTTTGTAATATGTATTTGATAGGGTTGATGAAAATGGCTTTGTATTTTGTATCAAAATACTTTAGTGTTTTGTATTTTTGTATTTTTAAAATACTGTCAAATACTTTGTAAGAAGTCTACATGATGACATCATGAAATTGCGGCCTCTGATTGGTGCATACTCAGTAGAGACTTGTTGCGGTCAGAACAGAAAATTGATCCATATGGAAGAAGGTGGTCAAGAAACGTGCAGGCTCCCTGCTTTCCATCAATTTTTAGCATAAATTGCTATGATTTTTAACAGTTCATGTTAAGTTTTGGTGTTCATTTTGGTAGCCTAGGCTAAATAGTTTACCAATTTACATAATGTTCTTGAAAACATTACCGACCCCCTATATTTATGATTAACAATCAAATGATTAATTGGTTAAAAACTAGTTGCTATGAATACAGGTGCCATCAGTTGTCTTCTTATAAATGAGTTGTTGTCATTGAGTCAGTGTTGCTGATGCAAAATAGGCCCTTTCAAGTAACTAAATTAGGATACAATTATCAGTCATTCACAAACAAACTTCATCTGGGAGATCACAGGGATATGTGAATATTTGATCTGTTAAAGCCACAATACGTAAACTTTCGCCTCTAAAGATTGCGACACACAGCTTGTCAATTTACTGGTATTTACACCATTAATTAACGCCCTTAAAAGCATGTCTGAACCCATTTTGTGACATGGCTGCATTTCTTGCTGTTAGGAGGAGACACCTCAGAGAACAGAGAACACGTGGAAGAAGGATTATCTCACTTAACTGGTTTAGTAAATTATTGCATGTCTGGGGCAAAGAAAAGCTGTTGCTATCAAACATTGTTTACCTAACTGAGTTGTGTAATGGTGAAGGGATTGATCAAATAGGGTAACTGATGGAAGGTGTGCAAAGAAATGTCATGCTCCGTTATAAAAGTGTTTTGTAGTATTTTCAAAATACAAAAATACAGTAGTTTATTTTGATAAATGGTGTGGCTGCTGTATTTTGTAGTTTATTTTGATACATTTAAAATTAAGGTATTTGGTATTTTATTTAAAAATACATTTTGATGTATTTTTGCCCATCCCTGAGTATAATCATATATAATCACTAGCTTAATCACTAGCTTCCAGTAACTGCCGTCCGTGCATTCACAAAAGTTCCTTCGTCTGACATATAGGAGGTGAGAGTAGAAGCTTTTTTGGGCTTCAAGGTGTAAGTTACTATTCACGCCTGTTATAAAGCTTGGAAGAGCAAGGATATTTTTTTAATATAACTCTGATTGTGTTATGCTGACAGAAGAGAGTCTTGAGTGTGAGTAAATCATGGGACAATTTTCATTTTTGTGTGAACTATCCCTTCGGCTTCACAAACCGAATCTGATCAAAACATCAAAGAGGTTAGAATTGGTTGGAACTGATATTACTAGGAAAAAGTTAAAGTTACAGTTCATCTAATAAACAGACAATGTGATGATGTTACATCATTATCTATTAGTAAGATTTTCACTTTCAACAAGTCATATTGTGAATATCAAGTGTCATGACATGAAAATAATACTATCTACCATTAAACCTCTTAACAAGCAGCTGTTCACCTCTACAATGCCTCTCTAAATGAAAAGCAATAATTAACACCAGTAATTAGCACTCATGCTTGAATTCACTCTTGACCAGTGAGTTTAAATATTGCTTAAATATTGAATCAATAATGACACGACACTTTAAAAAGCACCCGGATAGCAGTCGTTCAGTGCTGATGAGGGATAAAGAAAACACAAATGGCAAAAGAGATCTCCCAGTCTAATTTCCCCACATTATTATCTTTCCAGATTTTAGTGTAAAGCTACAATGTAAGGTGTGCACATTTGTTGGTCTTGTTAAGGTGTTTTGCATCATATCAATCAGACAGCTTTGGGACAAGCTGTCAGTCGTGCTGAATGACAGGGATGATAATGTTCCGCTCCGTGTGATGGATTGTCATGTCACCGCCTCAAAGTGTCATGGCAGATTGCTGCGGATGGGAAAATTAGGCTTCCGTATCATTGCGCTCATACTGATGAACCTTCAAACCCCACCTTCTGATAAACATTTGCGCATGATGCTGCGTCTGGGGCAGAAACGTATTTAAACAACGCCAGAAGAGGTGCTTGTCATTTTCATTTGTTCAGAATAATCCATTACATGTATTGCCTGCAGCATCTGAATGCATTAAACACATCTGCATCACACAGATAAAGGAGCATCAACCGGCGGAGGAGAACCGCCTCGGTCCAGCCGCGGCTTTGTAAAGAAATAATCTGGGTTCTTGTTTATTTAATCTCTTTTCGGTGACAAAAAAGACCAGGCCCTAAAAGGAGAATTCAATTCATCTTTTGTCTCTCTTCATTTCAAAGAATGTCACTTTCGTTTGTAATCGGCATGGAAAAGTGGGAAGATTGAGTATTTGAGCTCAGCATGTGCTTGCCAGAGCTCGGCTCATTTGTCAAAGGCAGCGTGCTGAGCTCCAACACCAGACCTGTTTTGGCTTGTATTGATCAATTCTGTCATGTGTATCTGCAGCAGGTGATACTGACTATCTTTCCTTGTGTTCTGCATGGCATTTTAGAGATGGCAAAAGAACGGTGGGCCTATGTATGAAGAAATAAAAGAAGAAAGGAGGGCTTTATTGCACCTTTTTCACAACATGTATAACAGGTTGCGGTATTGAGATGTAACTACCATTCTGGCTCGAGTAAAAGGGATCATAACATCTTATGAGTGGTATAATAAGATGATTGCCATATCTTTAAAACACTTCTGACAGTGTTTTCTGTACTGAATTATCTTTTCTTTTTTCTTCTCTAAAGCATGTTGTCATGTCTATGTCCAAAAATCTGTTGAGTCTGTTTTAATGTCTGTGTTTGGGTTATGGTGAAAACTAAATCTGTTAAGAGGCAGAATGAAAAAATAACTAAACAGTTACATATTCGAACAATTTCCATCAAAAAAGCATTTAATGCATTCTTTCTGATGTTGCCTGCAACTGA
Organism: Chanodichthys erythropterus; assembly: GCF_024489055.1. Taxonomy (NCBI): domain Eukaryota; kingdom Metazoa; phylum Chordata; class Actinopteri; order Cypriniformes; family Xenocyprididae; genus Chanodichthys; species Chanodichthys erythropterus. The sequence goes on along the minus strand of NC_090227.1, from coordinate 40,491,648 downwards.
ACTTCTAAAATGTCACACAAAAATGTATCAAAGAATTAATCTTTTTTTAGAAAGCATTACTGCCATAATATGAAGAGTATATTAGGTAAGTTTACTTTATGAAGTATGCTGTTCAAATGCCATTATAGCCCAGTTTGTATAAAAGACAAAATAGTCAAAGCAAAAATAAAAGGCATTTACATTTATGCATTTGGCAGACACTTTTATTCAAAGTGACATACATTTATCAAGTTCATTTCCAATCCCATGACCTTGCTGTTTCTAGTGCCATGCTCTACTGTTTGAGAAAGGTAATGTGCAAAAATATAAAATTCTGTTTTGGACAAACAAAACTGTATGTTCTCAATTGATATTGTTCATTGAAGCTTACTGTATTATGTAGAAGAGTGTTGTGAGGAAGAGATTGAGTGAGGGAGCGAGTTTATTACCTGCATTTTCCTTCAGGTCAGTCCTATGTTCATAATAAAAAGAAATCAGTTTAAATGCTTCAAGCTTCAAATTTACTTTATTTATATAGCACATTAAAAACAGCCACAAGACTGACCAAAGTGCTTCACAAGAGAAACAGCATCATAAGAGTAGTAGGATCGGTAAAAAGAAATAAAACACAACCAGAAAAAAGAAATAAAACACAAATAGGAAATATAATAGGCAGGAATATAAAACCTAATAGGCCAATGAAAACAGATGGGTTTTTAGGAGAGACAGACTAGGGGTCATTTGGATCTCCACTGGCAAGTCATTCCAGAGGCGAGGACCGATTACAGAGAGGTCACGGTCACCTCTACGCTTAAGTCTGGAGTGAGGGATTAAAAGAAGGTTCTAGTCACCAGATCTGCCCAGAAATGAAAACCAGAAATTTCCGATGTATTATCTTTTAACATTTAAGGGGTTTTCCCGTGACTGACAGCACTAGTCAAATTATTTGTCAGTTGACTGACTGACACACTCATAAAGACAGTCTTTGCCGCATCTAATGGCGTAATAATGTAACTTCTGTTGCTGTTTGCGGTCAGGGACTAATTTTTCCGGCAGAAGGAAGGCTTTAGTGAAAGTTTATTTCATGAAAGTTGCATTGATACATATTTTTGGCTTTAAAGGTGCCCTAGAATTAAAAATTGAATTTATATTGGCATAGTTAAATAGCAAGAGTTCAGTACATGGAAAAGACATACAGTGAGTCTCAAACTTCATTGTTTCCTCCTTCTTATATAAATCTCAAAAGACCTCAGGAAAACAGGCAAATCTCAACATAACACCAACTGTTACGTAACAGTCGGGGTGTACGCCCCCAATATTTGTATAATGCCAGCCCATGTTTGAGGTATTACACAAGGGCAGAATGTCTGGATGTGCACAGCTGAATAATCAGACTAGGTAAGCAAGCAAGGAAAACAGCGAAAAATGGCAGATTGAGCGATAATAACTGACATGATCCATGATATCATGATATTTTTACTGATATTTGTAAATTGTCTTTCTAAATGTTTCGTTAACATGTTGCTAATGTACTGTTAAATGTGGTTAAAGTTACCATCGTTTCTTACTGTATTCATGGAGACGAGAGCCGTCGCTATTTTCATTTTTAAACACTTGCAGTCTGTATAATTCATAAACACAACTTCATTCTTTATAAATCTCTCCAACAGTGTAGCATTAGCCAGTTAGCCACAGAGCATAGCCTCAAACTCATTCAATATCGAATGTAAACACCCAGATAAATACTGTACTCACACAATCCGACGCATGCATTCAGTATGCATGACGAACACTTTGTAAAGATCCATGTTGAGGGTTATATTAGCTGTGTCAACTTTGTTTATGCTGTGATAGAGTCGAGATCTCGGAAGTGGGCGGAGACCGCACGATTTAAAGGGGCCGCGCAACCTGAAATCGGCTCGTTTCTAAATATGCCTTAAAATAGGCAGTTAAAAAAATTAATCAAAAAAAATCTATGGGGTATTTTGAGCTGAATCTTCACAGACACATTCAGGGGACTCCTTAGACTTATATTACATCTTTTAAAAAAAAGTTCTAGGGCACCTTTAATATTTGTATTGTTTGGTAACCGTTTTATAATAACAATAAGGTACTCGAGGCTAGTGCTGTATCGTGAATAAGTAACGCCCTTTAGCCATGGATTATTCACAATACAGAACAGCCTCTCGTACATTATTGCTTACATAATTTGTATGATTTTAGCTTTTATTTTTTTAAAAACAGGCCAAACATCTTACATGTTCTGTAAGGGGTGTGTAAACTTATGAGAAAAAAAGAATATCTAACTTTATACATACTATAAATTTACATTCTTATGGTTAAAGGCGCAATATGTAATTTTCACCTCTAGAGGGAGCTTATTCAAAACAAAGGCATGAACCGTGAATGAGCGTGGAATCATGTGAGTTGTCGTCTTTAGATCTTCACCTCCACAGCCAGCCAATAGAAAGCAATCCGGCGTGACTGGGGCAGAAATCATGTTCATGGGTGAGCTAATGTATTAAAGTTTTATTAACATTACTGTAATATTAAGCGGGTGCGGCCGAGAGCCTGGAGCATTTTACATTTATGTTTTTATTATGCTTATGTGCCGCAGTCGGATGCTGCCGCTCCTTTCATTTAGTTTATGGTTTTGGTACGATTAAAGTTACGCTTAATGTTTAACTTAACCTGTATGTTAAAAAAAAATGTTGCCAGATTCACATCTGTTTCAGGTAAAACTGAACACACTTTTGCACCCCTCACTGAATATTTCATATTGAAAGCGTCATGAAATGAGCAAGAAGCAACATAATATCATTTTTCCACAGGCACATTTTTTCAATAAGCCTGAGCTGAAATGCATGGACTGATAAAATGTATAGCTTGAATTTAATGCAAGCACTTTTGGATAAAAACATCAAAATTCATTAAAATGTAAATGTATAATACTGAAACTTGCCTCCTAATACAGGGGTCACTTCCATTTGTGTATTTTCTCTTGTTGACATCTTTGTCATTTACTCTCATTGTTCTCTTCTATGTATAGCCCTCATTACCCAGCATTGCTATGCCACCTTGCTGAAGCCTAAATAATTATGAAATGTGTCTCTCCCTGTTTGAAGCAGTGAACACCTGATTGGGCCTCACATATCCAACAGTTCTCAAGCCTAATCCGCCCCAGTAAACAAAGAGCAGATGATTGGTAACGTTCAGGAGGCGGCAGGTGCTCTCATGTGATTGCATTCACCCCAGAGGCCATTAGAGGTTTATCGGCTCTCAGTCAGGCTGAGCTGGGAGGTTATGGGATAAATGTAGCTTCACCATTTGAAATAGTTCGAATGGGAGGACTTCTGTTTTTGTGTCTAAGGTAACAGATTAGGTCTGAAAAAGGTGAAATATGTCTCTGGGGAAACAATGTTGGTAAAAGAGAATAGATGGCCATGTTTACCATGCAGGCATGCAGATTCCCTCACTGGCCTTCAGCCATACTAAAAAAACAGACCCTGAATTCCCCTGAGAAAGGAGGTTTGGCCAAAATGCTCATTAACAACATGACCACAGACATGGATACATGCTCAGATGGATTTATGCGTGCATACATCGTCTCTGGCTCCTGGGCAGCAACGTCTGATAACATCAGTGTGCTGGAGTGACACATTTACAAGGCATTATATCTGTAGGGTTACAGGCCAGAGCAAAGACTGGGAAGTAACAGGACGCCTGCTGAAAGATAAAGAGGATAATGATGATAACAGAGATAGAGGTCACACATACAGTGTTACTTTGTACTTTGCCAGTTTAACTGATTAGAAATAAATACATAAAAAAGGTAATAACTGTTTATCTCACAATTCTGACTTTTTTCTCAAAATTGCAAGTTTTTATCACTCAATTCTGACTTTATAACTAGCAATTTTGACTTTTTTCAGATTTGTGAGATATAAACTCAATTGTGAGTTATTGTTACAACAGAGACACGGAGACTGAAGTAGAAGCAATCCAGTTAAGTGTTTATTCACAAGTTGCAGAGCACAGAGTGATAACAAGCAGATATAGCGTGAAGAGAGATGAATGGAGTATAATACTGTCCTTTTAAACTTGCAGATGCTGGATGAGAGATGAAATGGAGGGAGACGATGGAGACACTCACACACACAGGTAGGTTTGCACACAGGGAGACCAGGAGACGAAGGAGATGAAGGAGATCGCTGGAGCAGGTAGGTAAGTCGTTTGGGAGTCCTTAAGGTAAGCATACGAATGTCGTAGTGCGAACGAGACCGGACAGTGAGTGTGTGTGAGTGTGGTGGCTTTATGGTGCTGGTGATTGCAGAGTAAATGATGTGCAGGTGGCGGTGATTAGAAGGCTGGTGATTGAGTGCGTGGGTACTGCAGTGAGGTGGAACCTGACGTGTCTGTTACAGTACCCCCCCTCCCACGGCCCGCTCCTGAGGGCCGCGGACCTCGACGCCGTGGCGGTCGTCCTCTAGGTCGTGGGGCAGGTCTGTCCGGGTGATTGGCGTGGAAGTTCTGTAATAGAATAGGATCAAGGATATCATTCTTGGGCACCCATTAGCGTTCCTCGGGGCCATAACCTTCCCAGTCAACGAGGTATTCGAGCTGACCACCACGGCGCCGGGAATCCAGGATCTCATGAACCACGTAAGCTGTGCCGTCCTCCAGGATGAGTGGAAGGGGGGGCTCGGCGGCTGCCACGTCAGGTTCTGTGGAGGGAACAACAGAAGGGTGGTGAGGTTTTAGCAGAGAAACGTGGAAAGTAGGATGAATTCTACTATACTGTGCAGGGAGTTGGAGACGGTAAGTGACAGGGTTGATCTGCCGAAGGATGGTGAGCGGGCCAATGAAGCGGGGACTCAGCTTCTTGCAGGGCAGACGCATCCTGATGTCCCTGGTGGACAGCCAGACCTTCTGCCCCGGTTGATAGACTGGAGCGTCGGAGCGCCGAAGGTCGGCTGTCCTCTTGCGTCTGCGCAGGGCTCTCTGCAGTTGGTGGTGAGCTGAGTCCCATACCCTCTCGCTCTCCCGGAACCAGTAGTCGACTGCAGGGACGTTGGAGGGTTCCCCATTCCAGAGGAACAGCGGGGGTTGGTAGCCGAGTACGCACTGGAAGGGTGATAGTCCAGTTGTGGCTTGACGGAGGGAGTTCTGTGCGTACTCGGCCCAACCCAGGTACTGGTTCCAGGAGTTCTGGTGGCCGTGACAGAAGGTACGCAGGAAGCGGCCAATCTCCTGGATCTTCCTTTCCGTCTGCCCGTTCAACTGAGGATGGTATCCAGATGACAGGCTGACGGTCACACCCAGGAGGGAGAAGAAGGCCTTCCAGACGTGGGAAATGAATTGGGGTCCTCTGTCGGAGACTATATCTTCAGGTATTCCATAATGACGAAAAACATGGTTGAATAGCATCTCTGCCGTGGCCATAGCGGTAGGTAGACCCTCCAGGGGTATCAAACGGCAGGACTTAGAGAAGCGGTCTACCACCACCAGGATGCACGTGTGACCGTCAGACTCAGGGAGATCGGTGACGAAGTCCACTCCCAGGTGTGACCAGGGTCGCTCAGGAACGGGCAGAGGAAGTAGCTTGCCGGTGGGAAGATGGCGTGGACTTTTGGAGATGGCGCACTCCCTGCAGCCCTGCACGTACCTTCTGACGTCGTTGGCCATGTTAGGCCACCAGAAGCGCTGTTTGAGCAACGAGAGGGTCTCATTGACCCCCGGGTGACCAGTGCCAAGTGATGAGTGGGTATTGTGCAGGAGTGGAGTGCGACGTGCCCGTGTGACATATTGCAAGCCTTGGGGGCAACCCGGCGGAGTGCGTGTGGAGGCATTGGAGGAGGGAATGGTTTCTTCAGACCACTGGATAGGGTTCACGAAGATAGACTCCGGCAGGATCTTTTCAGGCTCTTCGGGGGAATGGATACGAGACAGAGCGTCAGCTTTAGTGTTCTTAGACCCAGGGCGGTAAGAGATGGAGAAATTGAATCTCGAGAAAAACATGGCCCAGCGAGCTTGGCGAGGGTTGAGTCTTTTGGCAGCCTTCAGATATTCGAGGTTTTTATGGTCAGTGAGAACTTGAAATGGATGAGTAGCCCCCTCCAAACAATGCCTCCAGTCCTCGAGGGCAAGCTTGATGGCCAGGAGTTTGCGGTCACCGGTGTCATAATTGACCTCCGCCGGGTTGAGCTTGCGGGAGAAGAAGGCGCATGGATGGAGTCTACTTGGCGTCCCCTGCTGCTGTGAAAGGACCGTGGTGGTGGAGGCGTCCACTTCCACGATGAATGGTAGATCCGGGTTAGGGTGGACGAGGAGGGGAGCGGTGGTGAAGGCTCTTTTCAGGGTCTCAAAGGCGTTGGTGGCAAGTTGGGACCAGGACAGAGACTTGGGCTGGTTACGGAGTAAGCTGGTGAGTGGACTGACGATGGTACTGTAATTCTTGATAAATCTGCGGATTTATCTGTCTGTGACAGTTATAAAGTCAGAATAGCATGATATAAACTCACAATTGCATCTTATTGAGTTTATATCTTGCAGTTCTGAGAAAAGTCAGAATTGCGTCATATAAACTCGCAATTGCGAGTTATAAAGTCAGAAGTCAGTGTTACTTTGTACTTTGCCAGTTTAACTGATTAGAAATACAATTCACAATTCTGATTTTTTTCTCGCAATTGCAAGTTTATATGACGCAATTCTGACTTTATATCATGCAATTCTGACTATATCATGCATTTCTGACTTTATATCACGCAATTCTGACTTTATAACTCGCAATTGTGAGTTTATATCTCACATTTCTGAGAAAAAAGGGTCATAATTGTGAGATTAAAAAGTTGCAATTACCTTTTTTATTTTTCATTTCATGGCGGAAACAAGCTTCCATAGAAATAATTATCATACATAAGCAAAAAAATATTGTGATTTAAGAAAATAAGGTAACACTTTATTTTGATGGTCCACTTTAGACATTCTAAAGACATTCTGCAACAAATTCTGACCTTTATTGCAAACCCATAAACAGCCGAAAACACACAAAACATGATTGCTGAAATATTATCAGAAAAAAAAATCTTCTCAGAATTGTATATGGTAACCTCCGTTGACAGACATGGATTTATCTGTAATATTGGTGCATAGCTGTATTTTCAGATTTAAAAGGATCTGTTAGATTATTGAGAATCAGTTTAGTAAATTAAAAGAAAATCTCTGTGTGATTTATTCTCTGAAGTGATTTATTTTCAATTCTTTGTTTACTGCATGCATTATGATAATAAGCACATTAGTGATAAATTGGTCATTTAGAGGATTCTTTGCTTATTGACATTAATCAAAAGTGCATTAGAGAGATTGCTTAATGAAACAATGGAAGGGTCCACTGATCCATTCTTCCAGGGTTTAATTCTGCAAGCTCAGCTGAACTGTTGCACAGGCTCCTAATCTAATGCTAATTATTACCAGATGGAATGTTACACAACAGGCCTTAACGTCCTGAGTGTCGATTGAAGCCCATAAATTAACGTATAACAAAGTCACAAGAAAATTGTGAAACAGGAAATTGCTAATTTTTTGTTCCACACAGCACTAATCAAGGTCCGAAATGAACACTTTCCTTTGGCAATAGAAACTTGAGAAATAGTCATGTCATATAATCATATAGTCATATAATAGTCTAAAATTTAAACACTTATAATAGAATTAACATAGAGAATCAGGGTGAGACAAAACACATTTTGGAATAAGGATTGATGATGCATTGACTTATTATTTAAATTTTGTTAATTTTGAATAACAACAACAAAAAAGGTTACAGTGTTCTATTAAAGGGGACCTATAATGTCCCTTTTACAAATATATACGTCTCTAGTGTCCCCAGAATGTGTCTGTGAAGTTTCAGTTCAAAATACCCCACAGATCATTTATTATAGCTTGTCAAATTTGCCCCTATTTGGGTGTGAGCAAAAACACGCCGCTTGTGTGTGTCCCTTTAAATGCAAATGAGCTGCTGCTCCCGGCTCACTTTCCAGAAGAGGGCGGAGCTTTAACAGCTCAACAACAACAACAAAGCTGGAGAATCTCACGCAGCCAAAATGAGGATTGTCAGTAACGTGTTCAGCCTTACATTGTTCAAACCGAGAGTCGACACTGATGGAGAGACTCAGGAAGAAGTTACAACTTTTAGACGTTTCTGAATGGTTAGTGGATACATTTATGTAGTTGCTGTGGAGTTGATTCAACTCATCCACTAGCATGTGCTGTCATGTTCATCTTTTGTGCCAATCAAGCATTGAATTGACCCTCGTTTGTGAAGCAGTCCGGCGTAAAATGACGGCATAATAACAACACTCTACTACAACAACTCTTCCTCTTCTCTAAAGCAGCTCAACATGACCTCACCCCATTTGTTGCATGTTCTCAGGGTGGGGTTTATGTAAATTTTAGGGTTAGTGATGTCGCTAACCCAGGAAGAAGCTCCTTGTATTCCCTAATCCCTACCAGTCATTTGTCGTAGTCCTTAAAAAGCAATTACTGTAAAAGAAAATATCTCCCTTTGCATTGAACTTTGACCGTCATAATTTTGCAGATGTTGTTTATGCTCAAACAGCAACATTACACACTAACTAAAGTTAAAATTTAAGTCATAATCAACCACTCCTTTAATGCAAAATACAGAACCCTGCCCCCACCTATCCAGCCCACACTGATGTGAGAAAAAAATGAATTTTTCAAGCTGAAAATGACACAAATTTACCTCAGTTAACAACTGAACGTAGAAAAATGTAATAGATTACTCCTGCATATTTGCAAAGTCATGGTAATGATCATGCTTGATATACAACCTCCCACTGAGAGAGAAATTCAGTGATGATATTAGAGTGATGTGACTGCCCGTTATGATCACAATAAAACTGAATAATAACACAGAACAATGAGATTAGCAGCACACATCAGTGCCATTTATTCCACGTTGTCATGTGGTGACAAAATGTGTCACAAGTCAACAGCTCGGTTGTGTCAGCTAAATGATTGACATTTGCTTAATGAATTCTAGCTGGAACTTCTTTTTTTTTTTCTGTTCACCATTCATCTCAGATAATTGCACCCGCTGTGCTAGAATATATTTGAAATCTGTGCTGATAGAGTTGAATAGCAGGGAGTTATTTGCATAAAAATTAAAACTATATAACGTCTACACATTTTTGAAAGTTTTCTTATCTTGCTTGCTCTGTCACACAGACATTCTCTAATTTCAATACTGTCTCAGCCTAATAATGGCGCTCTGAATAGTTCCAGAGATTGGCAATAAGCCGCAATTCCCCTGTTACTGGGTGAGTCAGTGGTCTCCTAATTCCACAGATCACAGCTCTGACTCAAATTTCCTCTGTTGGGATATGATACATACATAGATCTTAGTCTGGCTTTAAAGGAAGTGTCTAGTCAATTATCCATAGTAACAGGAATATAGCAGAATATAGCGTTTAAAAACATTAGGATGAGAAAATAATCAACTGTACAATAATAAAACAAAACAGATACTACAAAATATGATATCAAATAATGTGTAAAGCACTTATTTTTCTAAAGTAACACTGTCTAATAATGATACAGTAAATACAAACACCAGCATCTCATTTTCCTTTCTGGAGATCTGGTAAAATATAGGCCAAAAGTGCATCCTGTGCATTATTGTGATTGGCTGATTATTCTGTCAGTGTGATAATAGAGTATATCAGTGACTGCCTAGGTATTTACAAAAAAAGTCTTTGTTTTAAGCCCAAAGCAGAAAGTTTTTTACGCCTACTCTAGTGTATGGATTTGTGAATGGCAGTGAAGTGACAGAACCGGCTCTGGTAGGTCACATGACAGTGACAACATGACGAATGTAGCACGTCCAGATTGCTTTCATGCTGCACACATTCATACTATATAAATAGAACATGCTTTTTACTTTTTTCTGACACAGCCTGACTGTATGTCATACACAGTGCTTCATGAGAGTGACTAAAGAGTTCTTTTGCCACATTTTTCTTGTTTTAATTTTGTGATTGGTGGAGATTTTTTGGCAGAATTGTGGGTAATGTCGTTTTTCACTAGGGATTCAACTGTTGAACTGTGCAGGCTAATAGCTTCAACAAAAGCATATACCATCAATTACAACCTTGTAGCTCAGAGTAGGTCTGTCTTTAAAGGTTATGGTTCAAAATCAATCCCCATATGAAGAAAATACTTTAAGACACCAACTGTTGCACTTATACCCACCTATCATGTCCACAACTGGTAATTTATGGACTATTTACATTTAGAAAACAACTCACCCACTCAGATATTATAATTTTTGACTCAATCATCTAGAGTCTCTGAGCAACAAACAACAGTGTTTTGTCATCTCTGAATTAATCTGTGTGTTTGAATGCATATTGTTGAGTGAATGATTCAGTTACATGTGTTTCGTTCTTAAATTAATGTGTTTGAATGAATCAGTTGAGTGAATGATTCAATTACTCACTAACAGTCAGTTGTTTCGTTCCTCAATGAATCAGTGAATATGTGAATGTGGTTCAGTGATATACAGTAACTACTGTAATAGCCTCTTGCATACAATTACCAGTATTTAAAAAAAAAAAATACTGGTAAATTACCAGAAGTTGTAACATTACCAGTAAACTACTGGTGTGATGCTGTGTGAACAGAGAAAATTACCAGTAAATTACCGGTATGACGTGTGAAGTTTGCTTTGCGCGTGTGAACGGGCACCGATTTGCACCCGAGTTTGGGCATTTGTCAGCGATTTCACAAAATATTTCGGCGAGTGAAAATTGGGCGTAAAATCGTGCAGCGTGAACTCGGCAGTACTGGTAAAAAAGACGGAACACCATTGCTTGTTTGAACAGCACATTTGTGTTTTTAATAGAAATGTTGTTCTTGTCATTTTTGTCATGATCACCAGTTGGAGTGCCCTAGTTAGCCACCAGAGGGCACTCCAACCCGGACTGTTCCTCACCACACCCGTGAACTCCATTTCCCATAACACACTTCCCGGACTCATTATCTTGTTTCATTGCACCCAGCTGTTTTTGTGTTTCCTTGTGCCTTGTGCTCACTTGTCTATTGTCCGGACCCCGCCCATTTTGTTATCTGTTCATTGATTAATTTGCCCCACCTGTTCCACATCATTACCTGCCTTGTTTGTTCCCTACTTATTCTCCTTGTGTTTGCAGTTCTGGGTTGGTTCGTTGTTGTATATTCGGTCGTCGAGTTTTTCCATGTGTGTTCCCTCTTTGTCAATTCCTAGTCTAGTCCTAGTCAAGTTAGTTCAAGTGTAATTCTAGTCTGTTTTCCCCCTCGGGGTAGTTTTTGTTGTTGTGTTGTGTTTTGTTTTATTTTTATTGTTTAATAAAGACCCATCCTCATCCTGCATTTGAGCCCTCGCTCCTTCCAAAACCCTGACACAGATTGCTGTGTGAATGGGGCTAATGTAACAAGCAGAAATATGTTATAATAATAAAAAAAATATATAAAACAAAGTTTTAAACATCAAATGAAACTTTGTTATAAACTAGTTTTAAAAAAAAATGCAAAAAGAAGACAATGCCCTTTCATTTCAGATGTCCAGCACACACCACAGGAGTGTAGCCACAGGCAGGGACACTCAAGGTTATGTTATGTGAGTAAACACTCGACTAGAAATTAATTGTGTTTGTTGTTTTTTTGTTGTTGTTGTTTTTTTGGGTTTTTTTTTTTCAGAAGGTTGTTAATGTGTGTTAATACTAATAGTTTCCTCAAGGACATCACAGATGGAACTGAGTTCATCTCCCGCTCAGGTTATAAGGTTTCGTACATTTGTACGAGCTTGGGGCAAAGTTGTCGCTTCTATTTACAATCAGGAAATGAATTGTGTGTTTGTGTGAGTGTGTGTCCCGTGTCCTCTGTGTGGGAGACAGACGAGGAGCTCATGGTAACAGCCCAGAATAGAAAGTGCAGCGTCATTGTGCTGAGCTGTGTGGGCTGGAGCTCTGAGCGTGCAGGTTCGGGGTGACATTGGCCTGAGCTGAGGCAGACACTGCAGTGGGATTGTGTTTCAAAAAAAGAGGAAATGGAGAAGGTTGTGTGTGGGACTGGCGGGGTTGGTGGGGGAATGTGGAGGTATCCTGTTGAACACCTGACAGTGCAGAAACCGAGGAGGTCAATAATACCTGGAGAAAGCTATACGTTAGCATTCGCATTCATCTCAGTGGCAGTGGCTTATACGTAAATTAAAATCTGCGCTCATTGTGCCTGGGGATGATTTTTATTCAAACAAGCAGATTTCAATGTAGGTCAAAGTACAAACAGACAAAGAAAGTGTTTACCATAACTTCACCATGTACAATTTATAGATTTTAAATAACTTTTTTGTAGATTTTCATGTCTTAGCCTTGTCCCAGATCCAGACAGTGATCCTTGAAAGTTTGTGAATCACTTGCAGAATCTGTGAAAATGTGAATAATTTTAACAAAATGAGAGGGATCATACAAAATGCATGTCATTTTTTTTTATTTAGTACTGTCCTGAGTAAGATATTTTACATAAACAATGTTTACATATAGTCCACAAAACAAAACAAAAAAATCGCTGAATTTATAAAAAAATTACCCCATTCAAAAGTTTATGAACTCTTGATTCTTAATACTGTGTGTGGTTACCTGATGATCTAAGACTGTTTTTTTTTTTTTTTTGTGATGGTTGTTCATGAGTCTCTTGTTTGTCCTGAGCGGTTAAACTGAGCTCTGTTTTTCAGAAAAATCCTCCAGGTCCCAAAAATTCTTCAGATTACCAGTATCTTTTGCGTGTTTGAACCCTTTACAACAGTGACTGAATGATTTTGAGATTCATCTTTTCACACTGAGGACAACTGAGGGACTCAAATACAACTATTAAAAAAGGTTCAAACATTCACTGATGCTCCAGAAGGAAACACGATGCATTGAAAGTCAGGGGGTGAAAACTTTTGAATTTGAAGATGAAGGTAAATTGTATTTAATTTGTCTTCTGGCAAATATTTAAGTATCTTCTGTTGCTTCCAAAGAGCAGTATGAAATGAAAAAAAAAAAAAAAAAAATTAAACAAAACAAGAAAAATTGTGACATCTTCATCCTGTTCAAAAGTTTTCACCCCCCAGCTCTTAATGCATCGTGTTTCCTTCTGGAGCTTCAGTGAATGTTTGAACCTTTTTTAATAGTTGTGTTTGAGTCCCTCAGTTGTCCTCAGTATGAAAATATGGATCTCAAAATCATACAGTCACTGCTGGAAAGGGTTCAAATATGCAAAAGATACTGGAAATCTGAAGAATTTTTGGGACCTGGAGGATTTTTCTGAAGAACAGAGGTCAGTTTAACTGCTCAGGACAAACAAGAGACTCATGAACAACCATCACAATATATAAAACAGTCATAGATCATCCAGGTAACCACACACAGTATTAAGAATCAAGGGTTCACAAATTTGAGCAGGTCGTTTTTATAAATAAAGCTTTGTTTTTGTTTTTTTGTTTTTTTTTTGTTTTTTTTGTCTTGTGGATCACATGTAAGCATTTTTCATTCTTATTCAGGACAGTACCAAATAAAAAAATAACATGCATATGGTATGATCCCTCTTATTTTGTTATTTTCACAGATTCTGCAAGGGGTTCACAAACTTTCAAGCAACACTGTATATATACACTGTATATATATATATATATATATATACACACACATGTACACACACATATATTATATAAGCACAAACACTTATGTTATATGCAATGAATCACAATTGATCGATTTGACAGCACTAATGGCTTTACAAGTTTTACAGACTTTTCTATTTTGGTTTATTCATAAATCACAATACACATCTGAATGGCCGCCAAAGGTGCTTTTGCAGCCAGATGGTGTGTTTACAGCATCTACCAGCCAAACCTTGGCCATTACTTGGAACTCACAGGAGATGTTATTCTCTACGACAGAAAGCAGGCCTTCTCCAGCACTTTGAACTCAGCCTTCACACACCAAATATTCCACTTCCATCTTACTGCACAATCAGTGTCTCTGCTCTGAAGGTTTTCAATTAGTATAAATAATGAATCTATGAACAGTGCCTGACGTCTCTGGTTGAATCTAATCAGTGTAATATGTTTTTACTGTTGCCCTTGAGCCAACTTGTATCACATTATTGTTGAAAGGAACATCGATTAGCCGGAACGGTGGTGAAATATAACGTCATGGTCACTCAGCAGTGGGTGTAATTTAACAGACCACAAAAGTGATATTAATATTTCAGTAGATTGGGAATGGCCTGTTTCTTGTGAAACCCAAATGACCCACACTTTAGCTTTAGATTGGATGTACACTAGCACCTCAATCATGAGTAAAAAAGCCTAACAGAACTAACAGAACAGATCTATTATCTTCATATGCCACACGCTTGATGCAGTCTCTATATTAAACATAAACAGCTTTCATTGCCTTTTGTTTCACAGGAGAAATAGTATCTTTGGTCAAACTCGGCTGTATGTAGCAGGCCCTCATGTTATGCTTTTAATATGAAAGCTGAGGTTTCATCTTCTTTGATGAATAGGAAATCCAATAACTTCAGATCGATCGTTCCCACGCTGGCCATATGCTTGCATTAGTCATGACATAGATAAGGTGGTTTACTACATACTAAACCAAATCATTTGTAAACACAATTGGGAAATTCTTTCTTCACCAATGCACCCTTGACTTCTTATAAAAAATAATTAAGATCTCATTACCACCAATTAACCTGTCACGTCGTATTACGTCCCATTCAAAATTACCTTTTAATATGTTTTTCATTACCAAACGCCTAGCAATAATGGAGATGGAGAAAATGGTCTTGAGTTTAATTTCGAGCACTTTGTCAACAACTGCTTAAGCCGTTTTTCGCTTCAAGAAGAAAATAATCTGTTACAATGTTGGAGACGTTTATTACAATAATAAGCTAAATAGTTCTAAGCAGAGTTACACCAATAAAAAAGAAGCTAAAAAATAAATGTATTACAGATGTAAAAGTGTTTAAAGAATTAATTCATTTAAAACCAGTAATCTCACACATTTTTTGAAGTATGAATGCGCTAACACAGGGTTTACAAACTTTTTGATGATCCTCTAAAATTTTTATTGAGCATTAAGTAAACATATCTGACATTTTATTTATTCATTCCTTCATTTTCTAAAAATATTTGCATTTTTTTTTCTTACTAACACATTAACACAAGTTTTTGATGAACATCATCCCTCTTCTTGAAGGTTTGATGGTTTGGTTTGGTTTGATTGGCTGATATCTGTGTGAAGATGAGAGAAGTTTCTGAGGGGTTTAGTCATGCTGCTCACATCTCCACTCTGCCACAGCATGAGCTCAGAAATCTGTTTGATGTCTGCCTGACGTATTTCAGTGAGACCCCTGATCAAAGTCAACAAACGTGCCTCCCTGCCTCATTTTTGGCCCGGGCAGAGACAGATTTATATGTCAACTGACTGTACCTGTTGTGTGTGTCTTTCATCTGAAATTTTGTGGGGGTTTGTAATGCACATTATGACAATATTTTACAATTTTAACATCATTGCAGTGAGTGATACATCTATAAGAGAAGCAAATAGCCTGCCTTGTAGGCAGAGGCTATTTACACTAACTCCACCCACCATTTTCTGGTTGAGCCAGACAAATGCTGCATTCACACCATGTCATGATTACCTTAAAGGTGCCCTAGAACTTTTTTAAAAAAAGATGTAATATAAGTCTAAGGTGTCCCCTGAATGTGTCTGTGAAGTTTCAGCTCAAAATACCCCATAGATCTTTTTTTAAATTCATTTTTTTAACTGCCTATTTTGGGGCATAATTATAAATGAGCCGATTCAGGGCTACTGGCCCTTTAATTCTGGGACTACAGAGGTTCTCAAGGACATTAAACATAATCAGCCGAACAGGTAAACTCATTGCGGTCTTGCAACTATTATTACTCGAACATTCAGGGAAAATGTTTTTAAACAAAGACTAAAAGAGTTGTCAGAAGCTTTGTGATGGTGACGTTGAACAAAACGTGTAAGAATCACGCTTTTGTTAGTCACAGACCTTATTTTCTGCAATAATCCAAAAGCTAATGGAAAAATCCTATTGGTTTTTTGATGCCATCTTCTGGGTTAGCCTACAAAAAAATGTCATCCCTGCACCACTCTATAGCATCCATCTCTATTTGCACTTAGAGCAAATAACCTAAATAAATATGGTTTGTCAAGCTTGCATTAAAATTGTTTCTTCATTTAAAGAGATAGCTCATCCAAAAATGAAACTTCTGTCATCATTTACTCACCTGGTCTCATGTCTTTCAAAACCTGAATGACTATGACTGACTTTATTTTGACTTTATTTCCTTGAATTAAATGAGTGATACTAGCCAACTGTGTCGTCTTCATTGTTGTGTTGATGGGACTTAAAATAGTTTTGACATTCACTGTTCCCTCTGCACTGTAGCACGCAGATGCACCGTCTGCCATTGTGCATGCCTCACTGTCCCCTTCCTTTCATGTGCGTGCATAATGGATGTCCATCTGTGAGACACTCATAAACAGAAAAAGGAGATGCAGATGTTAGCAGGACAATGCAGATGGCACACATCGCTCTCGCTGTCATCGCACATCTGCCCCACTGGCCCGCAGGCCGACCGCGCATGAGCGAAAAGAGCTCCTCTTTAGATGAGGGTGCCAAGAGCTTTCAAAAGTTATTTAAGATTGATTGAACTTGATTTTAGTGGTTTCTGTTTTATAGTAATATTCAAGATGGTTGATTATTGTTTATTTGCAAGCAGATTACAAATTAAACGCCCACTAAATGCTTCATTGTGCTGCTTGCACTAATTACTATGCGTTAATGATCATTGTTTACAATGACAGGAATAAAGAAACATTTCCAGAGCTTCACACAACTCTAAGAAAAAAATGATCTACATAAGTGGGTTTTTTCATTGTAATAAACTTTTGCACAATTCACATGGTTAAACACATGCTACACACTGAATTTGATCAAACAATCTTTGAATCAAGTTTGATCAAACATTTTTGAAGGCAGAACTGCAGCTATTGGCTCTAAATGGCACAACATTACACACAATTTTATAAAGTTGCCCCACACAGCACTCAAACCCACAATCACTCATCTCGTTGCGCCATGTTGAATTTTATCAGAATGATGACAGGAATCAGGTGTACTAAGTTAAATTTTTCTAAAACAAAGGGTTCAAAAGTGAATTTTTGAACTGGTGGTGGCACTATAAAGTTGGACCTAGAGAATCCAAAATTGGTCAAATAACTAGGCCTGTTCATTACCATCTCTACAACTGTGCCAATTTTCATAATTTTCCCATGTTCTGGCCATAGCCTACCACTGGGGAGTAATAATAATAGAGTATAATAATAAAGAAAACTAATGGATACAATATAATTTTAGTTTTTATATTACATTAATATCATTAATACATTTCAATGTTTAATTTTACAGATTTGGTATCAAATTTTTAGTGTTTTGTATATTGTTACACTTAATATCCAATATAAAATCTGGTTCCTGAAGGAAAACAATCTATAGCTTATATAATATTGTTTATTATTATACAGTTCTGGGTCTCAAATCTGATTCGACAACATATATGTTAGTTAAGCGAATAGGTGACTAGATAAGTGACTGTCTAAATGAATTAGGAATTAAATATTTATTTCTTCTGATTCATTCAAAACGCTGAATTGAATGAATTAGCTGAATTAGTGATTCAGTGACGAGTGAGTCATTGAATGACTTATTCAGCTAATTCATTCAAAATGCTGAATCATTCAAGAACAAAACAAGTGACTGCTTTTAGGAATGAGACATTTAATTAATTTAGCCAATTTGTCCAACAACAAAATCACTCAGGAGTGACATATTTTTTTTATTTATTTTTTTACCTTTGTGACATAACCCTAACTAAATTTTTGCATTTTGTATGTTTTTGCATTTGATATCCCATGAATCACTTGGATTAAATTTTTAAGCAAACTTACCACTGATCCATAATGCATTTCCTTAATACATTCAGTCTTTTCTGTTTTTAGTAAGTAGCATGCATTTCAGGCAAAAGATTGAAATTTATGTCCTTTTTGCAAAACTGTTTTAGTGCTGTAGTACGTTTTAGTAGTGCTCTGTAAAGACACATTGTGTAGATTACCTCAGACAACATTTTCATTTGATTCAAAAGAGAAATGCAGTGTTTTGCTGTGTGTGCAGTAAAAGGTCATATTAATTCAGAAGCGAATGACAGCCACATCAGTTAAACTGTCAACATGTCAACAGTAACCTTTTGGAAAAAAAAATATGAAATTAGAAAATTGAGGAAATATTTCAGAGCAGCCGAGTGTGCAATCATTGCTCATTAATGAAGACCTTAAACCATCTCAAGCTTTTAATTTGTAGAGGCCAGACAGCTGCGGAGGAGAGCGTCTGTGGGAAGCAAATTGTTATTCATATCCACACGTGTGTGTTGAGAAATTGTTTGCATGATTTTATGGACTTTGAAAAGGTCAGTGTAGATACTGTTCACAGCAAATATAATGTGAGGATACTGACAAGCACATTTACAGTGATTTTAAGATAAAGGTGTATTTACCTTCACATCTGTTGGATATATAGATATATTTGCAAGAAAACTCATTGGATTTACCTGGATTTCTTCATAAATTGGTTATAAAATAAATAAACACAACAACAGACAAATACAGTCTGCTCAATCACTTGAAATGTGCTGGATCATATTTGTGATGATTAATAACTTTTCCCCAGCAGCGTAATGTCACACATTTGTGCTTTGAGAACAGTTTGACATTACCATCAAACTGACAAATTCAATTGGCTTTCACGCCAACCCAGAGAGACAATGTTCCAGAGCGAATGCAAGGCCATCTGTCTGCCAACTGAAGCTCAGCAGAAGTTGGGTGATGCAACAAGACTACAACCCAAAGCACAGGAGTGAATCGGGATCACTCGGAGAGGCCCAGTTACAGTCCTGATGCTTTGGCATGAGATCAAGAGAGCACTTCACACCAAATACCCCAAGATATTGCCGAAATTAAACTGTTATAGTGCTAAACTCTTCCTGCCAGTTGTTCAGGTCTGTTCTGCAATTATGTGAAACTTTTTGGTGGGATTCGTGAGGGAACTGCGGGGGATTCATGAGTTGATGAGAAGCTAATAATTAATTAAATAATAAAAATGTAAAATGAAAATAAAAATGAAATGCCTACTAAAAACGATTGAATATTTTATGTTTTATCATTAACCAACATCAGAGAACTGTGAACATGCAAATGTGTCGTTAAATTATTGAAATATTATAAATGAAATAAAAATCTATCTTAAAAGTAAATATTTTCTTCAAAGGGATTTGGCTGACAAAAAAGTTTGGGAATCCCTGCTGTACAGGGATAGTTCACCCAGAACTGAAAATTTGCTGTTAATTTACTCACCTTCAGGCCATTCAAGATGGGAGTTGTTTTTATTCAGTAGAAATGTATAGAAGATTTTTATCTGAAACCATGGTCCTTGGTGATTCATAAAATGAAGTCAATGGCTACCGTGACTTTGGGAGTCATTAAACATATACTGCCAAAACAAAATTAATACCCATGGCTCCTAACAATATATTGAGGTCATATGAAGCAAAGCAATCAGTCTGTGCAAGAAACTAAACATTATTTACATTATTACTTGTAATCCACAAAATAAAATTAAAAATTAAACGATATAGCTGCAAGCAGCAATTATTAGTGCTTTAAGGCTTTTAAGCACATGTGTAAAAAGTTATGTTTTAATTAGCAAGCCTGTAACCATCACAATCACAGATGGAAAAGACCATTTACAGCAAATACAAGCAATTTACCATAGAAAATATATAGTTTTTAAAGCTTTTTAACAGTTATCGAGGTTGAGTCAAAAACCTAGGACTAGTTCGCCAAAATTGTTTTTTGAAATAATCTCCAATATTTAATGAATGATTTGATGAACAGAGACGGTCCTAGAGGCAAAGTTGTTCAGAATGAGCAACGAATGTTGTGGGCATGAAAAATCGCGTGATACACAATCCTTTGCGCACATGAAAAACGCGAACACAGCCCCCAGTGGCCAATTTCTTTCAAATTTCTCACAGGCCTCTAGGGCTGTGAGTCAAACAGGCCCAACGAGTTTCGTTCTGATTGGCCTCCGTTATCCTTGTAGCTGCTCAAACCATATTGGCCGATGGCGGCCATGTTTTTTGAGATGTGTCAGTGTCCTCATAGACAGTCATGGCACCTCAGACAAAGACACTGCCTACCAATTTTCAAGTCAATTCTACTAACGATTAATGCAGAGTTCAGACTGCACGATTTTCAAAGTTGTCAGGTCACTGTTCTTTTCACACTGCATGACTATCTTGGCCAGCATTCAGTTGCTGCTGTGTTCAAGCTGCACGATGGATCGGCGACAGAGGGTTTCACACTGCATGACTTTACAATAGGAAGAATCGCCGACAACTCTGTCTGGCACACAAACTCCGTTTCACAACCAAACACGCGCGAGACGTGACAAGGAAACAACATGATATCACGCGTTCGAGACCGGAGTTCTCACGTGAGACTGGCCCTGCGTCTCAATCGGCTCCCTGGCTCCCTAGGTCGTGAATCAGTATATAATGAAAGTGAATACCCTGATCAGTGCCCTGACTACTGAACTAGGAAGCTGATTGAGACACACGGCCATTATTATTAAAAATAGTAGCCCGCAAGAAGCTTGAAATACGAATTGCCTGTGTGCTGATTTGCAGCGAAAACAACAAAAATAAAAGAAGAATAGAGAGAAGAAAATATTTGTGCTTTTGTTCTGTTTGATAGAATTATAACGTTTATGTGTACCAAGTCATACTTGCTGATATTGTGGTCTATAACTCCTCCCCGAACTCCCCGCTGCTCTGTGTCTTGCTCTCTCATTGGCTATCGGTCATCGCCGATGTAGTTTTCAGTCAGAACACTTTTCACACAGCAGGATTTTGAATCGCCGACAGGTCCAGATATTTAGCATGCCAAATATCTCACGGGCATCAGCGACTCGTCTGTGATTCTCTCAGATCGCGTCTTTGCTCATTCACACTGCGTGATTGTCACTTGCGTGAACGAGCGCCGATTTGCCTGTGATTTTGAGCATTTGACAACGATTTCTCAAAACCTGTCGGTGAGCCAAAATCGGGGCTAAAATCGGGCAGTCTGAACTCGGCTTAAGTAATTATAGCCATTTTTATATTTTTTGCTTTTATAGCGTCACCAAGTGGCCAGTTGCCACGTCCGTTTTCACACGACCACAGAATGAGCTCTTACATAGGTGTGCTGAGTTTGGTGAAAATATCTCATTCCGTTCACAAGTTATAGCCATTTTACTAAAAGTGGCTCCACCCACCTCGAATGTTTGGTGGCCCTTAGGGACCGTGAATCGGAATTTCAGCTTTTTTTGATAACTATTGACAATCAGACTTCGGAGAATCTCGCTGCACTGGTTTAGTTCCGATCAGGTCAAAAAACTTGGACTAGTTCGCAAAAGTAGACTTTACAAAAAAAACAAAATACCAAAAATTTCGCAGAGCAACGAGCCAAACGACAAGCGATTCCGACATGTGGCATATGCATCTTGTCCGTCTTGAGTCAAGGTTTCCAACAATGTAAGAAACTTGAGCCTACACCTAATGGTTCAGGAGTTATGAGCTATTTCATAATTTTGACCGCTGTAGCGCCCCCATCAGTCCGATCAGGACGAATCTTGGTAACGTTGTAGATGGTGTACTACCAGTCCTCAAAGTTTCAAGTCTCTACGACTTACGGTTTGGTCTGCCCGATCACTTTTAGGGGAGAATGCTGATCCTTGGAAATTTGAACAATTACAATAGGGTTTCCATTGTTCCATAATTCCATAATTGTCTATATAATTAAAGTTAATTGGGTCCAAAACCATTTTTGACCCCAGTGACTTTCATTTTATGGAATAAAGCAGCAACATTATTGAAAATGTCATCTTTTGTGTTCTGCAGGAGAAAGAAAGGCTACGGATTTGAAACAACATGAAGGTGAATAAATGATGACAGAATTTTTGGAGAACCGTCTCTTTAAATGCCCCAATTGGATAAAAGCATCTGCCACATGTACAAATGTAAATGCAAACATTAGGACCAATAGATTCATAAATCCAGGTAAATCTTCATAATACGTATGCTTTCTGAGCCACATTTGCTTTCCATCTCTCCTGACCTACAACATGAAAGCTGACTCGCTGATTGTTTTGGAATAAAATCCTTTCGACTGACAGTTGCTCCAGATAACTTGTCAATTTTATTTCTGAGCTGTCAGAGCATAATGATGCTTTTCCACTAATGTTATTTTCATGCAGGGCATACTGCTTAGATATGAAGATTGCCCACTGGGGGTTGTTATGTTTTCATCACAAATATTTCCAGCTTCAGATCTTCCCTATGAATTAACAACAGAGGAATGTTATCTACCAAGGTCTGAGAGATTCTCTGGCCCCCAAACGATAAAAGTGATGAACTATAATGAGCACTAAAAGTGTATGGACAACAAGCCTTTGCTGTGTACACCAGCTCATTACATTGAAATGACTTGGTACCACCACCACCACATGCATTCTAGGAGTGTCAGTAATTTATTGAAGCACTGTGCATGACTTTCCATACATTAAATAAGAGGGAAAGATTGAGTGCAGTGTGCACTAGTTTATAGATACTAGCAGATAAAATGCATCTCACATGCTAATGCTTTCACAGATGTCCAGGTTGGTGGTGCTGAAATGCTCTTAGATTTTATGTGAAGCTCACAAAATGTTCTCGGGAAAACCTCAAAGAAGGATTTTCCCAACATTTGTTGGTCAATATACTAGGTCCTGAAAAATGACACCCACTCCAAGACGTGATAGCGATGTCTGTTTGGTGAAAGCATCAAGCTCGCATCAGCTGACGCTCACCTGATCCATAGGAATATGACGCCTATCCCAGTATCCTTCAGCTGCTTTCATTGTTGCTCAGAGGCTAATTACCCTCCATAATCCTCATCTCCACCTCTTGTTCACAGTTAGGATTTGGCATCTGACATTCCTAATGTCATTGTCATCAACTGTAATACAGATATCATTAATGTTGCTTCGGTTCAGTTCACAGGGGTTATATCACTGCGCTCCCTGCTCTTATCCATGCATGGATGGGTGGGTAGTTTTCGCCCAGAACAGAACCATACAGCCAATTTTCTCCATCTTGCCGTCAACACTCAACTCACACCAAGAAACACAGTATGCGAGGAGGCGTGAATCACCACTGAAAATGGGCCATTCTCACCTGAGAAGACAAAAGAATTGGATAGTAATGAGCTGAAATGACTTGCATATTAATGAGGCATTTCAGTCAAGTAGGCTGTGAAAAAAAACTTCTGTGATGTCTCAAGCTCATCATGATATATGAAACATATAGAAAAATATTATTACAATATAAAGTAATGGTTTTATATTATACTTCAAAATATAATGTATTTCTGTGATGCAAAGAGTCTGAATATAGGCTTTTAGTTTAAAAGCCCATGCAAAACTTACCTCCGTGATGCAAGGGTGTTCTGGGTGGTTGTAACATTTTGCTATGCAGTTGCAGGGGTTGTGGGTAGTTGCTTAGGGCTCATGTCAAAAAAGCCCATCTCTAAGACTCTATGATATTCTGGTCAAGATATGGCTGGAGTCATTCTATTAATGTAAGCCTGTGGGATTTTTCCCCTCTACTCACAATGAAGTTTAATACTTAAAGGGTTTTAAAATAGTAATATCAATTGCCTTAACAAGCACATATGAAACCATTCTAACCTCATATTTCTACTATCTTTCTTTACAGTGATGTCAAGTCAGGTTGAGTAAGGATGCAAATTTCACATGACATTATTCCTTATTCACGAATAGACTTGAATAGATAACAGGCCTGCTGGATTTGAGCCATTGTATGTGACTGGAAAAATAAGCCCCAGATCTCCTACTGCAAGCAGAGGAGCTTGTCAAAGTTTTATTTATTTATTTTTTTCTCTCCTCATCCTTTCTTTCTCCAGGCATAGTTCTCAGCAGAACCATGTTGAAAATATGTGTGACTATTGTGTATGTCAGCTATGAAATTGGTTTGGATGCTGATAGGGTGGCAGCTGAACAACGGCCTGAAAGAAATCTGAGAAGTGTCATATTACAGTTGAGGCAGCTTTTTGTTTCTACAATTGCTTTATACTTTCCTCCCTGCCAAATTAGAAACACTGTAAACTGCCTTGAAGAACCACGCACAAATTTCCTTATTACGAAACATCACTGTGCACCATTTCTGCTTGCTAATTGAAGAGGGCCAGTACAGTCTAATTAATTAGAAATGAATCTGTTCTGAAGTGTGCACTCTGCATCTGAAGCATATTGAGAATTGTAAAGGTGTTTGCTACAAGATTAAAACATCAAGATATTTATTTTTTACGGAATATCGGCAGGAAATGAAACTTTGCCATATGCAAATTTCAGAGACTGTCAGTTTTGAAATGCAAATGCAGATTGGCTGTGAATGTACAATCAGTTTGTTTATTCTGAATAGGTGCATTTGTTGAAAGATCCTAAACGGCCTTCTCAAAGCCGGCATTCTACGAATTTCAATATGAATCATGATATAATGACATGCAAACACAGAGGACTGGTCCGTTTGTTTCACTGAGTATCATGCTTGAGCAAACTCTGTGTTGAAGGGTGGCAGAACTTTGAACTTTTGTGCTATTTCCAAGGACAGCCATATGCTCGCACATGAATATTAATCAATTCTCTGAGGGGTTTCATATTCTACTTCTCTGACATAGTTGTCACCAGCCTTACTCATCCCCACCCCTGATATCCGCCACTAACTAAAGAAGGAAAAGCTTTCAGGGGACCAGCGGGCATTGCTGATAGCGGCTGGAGGGTGCGTGCAGATGGCTGGACCATGACGGTCCTTGGGCGAGGCCTGAGACAGCCCTGTTCCACTTCTTGCCCTCAGATAATTCCAAGACTTCTGACTTTGGAACGGATTTCACAGTTGAAGTGTAGATTGGCTTATAAAAGCATGGCAATCTGCAGCATTTTTCACTGTAGCCAAGGCCGTGATATGCCTTAAAGGGATGCCCCCCTTTAAGAATTTTCTCTCATTTACTCACCCTCATGCTGTTCAAGATGCAAGATGACTTTATTTCTTCAGAAGAAAACAAACAAAAAACTAATTTATCTCTGTGAGTCTACACTTTAAAAAAAATGCTGGGTTGTTTCAACCTATGTTTGAGTCAAATATGGACAAATTTTAAAGGTGCCCTAGAACTTTTTTTAAAAAGATGTAATAAAGTCTAAGGTGTCCCCTGAATGTGTCTGTGAAGTTTCAGCTCAAAATACCCCATAGATCTTTTTTTAAATTCATTTTTTTAACTGCCTATTTTGGGGCATAATTAGAAATGAGCCGATTCAGGGTGTGTGGCCCTTTAATTCTTGTGCTCCACACCCCAAGAGCTCGCGCTTGCCTTAAACAACATAAAAAAGGTTCAAACAGCTAATATAACCTTCAAAATGGATCTTTACAAAGTGTTCGTCATGCAGCATGTCTAATCGCCTAAGTACAGTGTTTATTTTGATTTTTACAATGATTCTGAATGAGTTTGAGGCTATGCTCCGTGGCTAACGGCTAATGCTACAGTGTTGGAGAGATTTATAAAGAATGAAGTTGTGTTTATGAATTATACAGACTGCAAGTGTTTAAAAATGAAAATAGCGACGGCTCTTGTCTCCGTGAATACAGTAAGAAACGATAGTAACTTTAACCACATTTAACAGTACATTAGCAACATGCTAACGAAACATTTGGAAAGACAATTTACAAATATAACTAAAAATATCATGTTATCATGGATCATGTCAGTTATTATCGCTCCATCTGCCATTTTTTGCTATTGTTCTTGCTTGCTTACCTAGTCTGATGATTCAGCTGTGCACAGCCAGACGTACTGCCCGTGTCTAATGCCTTTCATAATGTTGGGAACATGGGCTGGGATATGCAAATATTGGGGGTTGACCAACATGAACACGACCAGTAATCCTTTTGACCCCAGTTGATGAATCAATGTCTTCTGAAGCGAAACGATAAGTGTGTGTAAGAAAAATATGAATATTTTTAAAAAACCCTGTGGTGAAAATTAAGTTTTTAATGTTGTTTATATGTCTATGTGGTGTTTTTAATATGCTTTAAGACAAACCATGTGCAAATTCATAAATCATTGCTGAGTATTTTCTCTTTAAATCTCCAGTGATCTAAAGACAGTTTCAAAAACACGGTTTGAAATTGCTGGTATTTCTTATGTCTCAAACTACCTTCTAACCAATCACGTCAACGTGTGGGCGGGCTTTAGCATATCATTAACTATGATTACTCTGCAAGGGAGTCTCAAGAGGTTATCCTGGTGTATGTCCAGGTTACATTCATACTACACTCACTCTTACTATATTGAACATACTTTTTTAGCAGTTGTGAAAATAAGCAATTCAAAATAAGCACCTACTCAAGAGAGTATGCAATTTTGGATACAGCTACTTCAGCATGTTGTAATGGAAGAAGTGATGCGGAAACACGAAGGACTGCCAGTTCTTGCATGAGTTTCACAGCACTCTTAACATGCAAGCATGAATTCATAAACCCACATTTCACAGTTGGCCAGAAGCATTGAGTTAAAGTTTAAATTGTTCGACTTTTTTCTTACACACACCTATCATTTCGCTTCAGAAGACATTGATCCGTCAGCAGGGGTCATGTTCACTTTGTGTGTTTTTTAAAGCGTCCTGAACACTTGCTTTTTATGGACTCACAGAGATGGATTACTTTTTCTAAAAATCTTTGTTTGTGTTCATTTGAAGAGTGAGAGTAAATGATGAGAAACTTTTCATTTTGGGGTGGAGTATACCTTTAACAGTGCTTTCCATCCACATGAATTATAAACAACACTAGAAATTTTCCTCTTAAAAGGGAAACAGAGAATGCATTTGGCATATGTGCTCTCAAAAAGGTAGTGGTTCAAATGAATACCTTTCACATGGCTATTATCTCCATAGAGCATGCAATCAATTTTACCACTCACAGTTTTGCATTTTCAATGCATCATTAGAAGCAGCCTGACTGTTTACTTGACACGACACACTGAAACGGCTGCAATACGAGCAGGATAGTGGCCGTTAGATTGGAATCATACAGCATGTCCCTACTGGTGTGATTTATTATGGCCTTATTGCTGTTTGTGTCATTTTATTTGCCTACATGATAGAGCTGTCAGACCCAGGTATGATGAAGAGCATGCAGTGAGTTGGACATATCTGCTGGGATTTTCCACTGTCATTTTACATAGCTTGTCTCTTTCAGAAACTGCTCACTGGTTTATTGCCTGCCTGTGAGATTAAATCTGGGGCAAAGACACACTCTTTTTGAACATTTGGCCGACAGGAGTTTCCAAATACTGACACAGGCCTTTTTTGCTATTGTCTGAGCTGCTTAAAGGGGTGGTTCATTGTGATTTCACTTTTTTAACTTTAGTTAGTGTGTAATGTTGCTGCTGGAGCATAAACAGAATCTGCAAAGTTACAGCGCTGAAAGTTCAATGCAAACAGAGCAATTGTCTTTTAAAGTTATGGCAGTTTAATGCGATGCGAAGCATCGAAAGATAATAGAACCCATTATAATCAGTGATATTGTCTACACTGGATGTGGCGTGGAAGACAACTTCCAGAATCTACACGAGTTTAATGCTGGATTTGCACAAAGGCTATTACTGAAAGATAAAGCAGTTCCCACTTTAAAAGCAGAAGCTGCTGTTTATGGGCCCCTAACTGTAAGTACGTTTTATTGTTTGTAATTCTATTGCATACTTCTCCAACAAACGCCAACAAACACCAACAATCGTCTATGTTTATAGACAAACAGTTGTTCATGCTATAAATTAAACGCTACCTTTACAAAAATGCTACTATGTATTCGGCTACAGTAAAGCTTTAATCAATATATTGAAAGCTAACATAAACAGCAGTAACATTTACAAGTGACAGCATATCTAAACACTTTAGCCACTTCGGCAAAGTACAAAAGGAAATACTTACCATTCAGAAACGTCCTTTAAAATACGTGCTTGCAGAGGTTCTGCTTGACCCTCTTTGTCTGGGTCTGATTCAGGCTCAAATTGATACGGTAATATTGATGCCATTGTTTACATTTTACATCCAGATGGTTCAGCGAATCACAATACACTGGGCCAACTAATCGATCTGAGCCCATTGCGTATTTCGGAGGGAGTGGTATCATAGAACCAGGAAGTCAAACCGGCCGTTGAAATGACGAAGGAGACAACGATGTAGAATAAAGGTAAAATATATGAAACTGTGTTTTTTTCAAAACAAAGCATTAAGACATGTTAAACTGTACCCCATAAATACAATCAAGCCTAGAAAGAAAACACTGAACCACCCCTTTAAAACTTCAGTTTGTAAAAACTAATTTGCAGGGTAAAAAATGGTCATGAATCAAAAATAAATATCTACATATTGATAACAGTTAAATAGAACATCAGTTTATTGGGGTAAATACAATTCTCTTAACCAAAACTGGAAAAAAAAAATAGCTGTTGGGAAAACAGTATACATCATCATTAGTGTGAACAACAATAACAGATGCTATATTAAGTAAAGGATAATAATGTACAATAAATACATTTAAAAAAATATGTGCAATACAAGCAATAACTGAGACGCTAGATGGCACCAGTTGCATTCATGAAACGAGAGATTGAGTCCACTGTGAGATGAGTGGCATGAAATTATTGGGCTGTGTCCAAAATCCCCCTTATTCGTGCACTAATTGAGGGGACAGCCATTTGTAGTGATGTTCAATGGTTAGCTGCTAGAGAATAAAGTGCTGCAGGGATGGCATATTTTTTTCGTGGTTTCATTTAAGCTATCGCTTCCATTGTCCTGAAGTCAGTGGGTTTTTTGAGCTTTTGGTTAAATACCAGAAATAAGGTCTGTGGTTCACATAAGCTTAAACGTAAATGTCGTAATTACTGTAATTATGAGATTTCAACTTGTAAAAAGAGCATGTCATGTGTTGTCATCATGAAATAATGGTAATTATGACATGGCGTGAAAGCAGCATACGATTTTTTTCTTATTTTATTCTATCACATTAGTAATAGCCTCTGTGATTTTTTAAAAAAGATTTTACTTGGGACTACAGAGGCAGTGGAGACCATAAACTGAACCAAACACTTGTTTGTATTTACTCTTGAGTACAGTATGTTAAAGGGGTCATGAACTGCATTGGTTTATTGTTTTATAATGTTTCCTGAGGTGCACTTATACTGTTAGTATGCTTTTTACATCCAAAATTGTCATAATTTATAAATAAAAGGCATTTTTCCTACCCTGATTTCAGCCCTCTGGTTTGAACGCTCTGTTTTAAGGGGCGTGTCTGCTGTGAGACTTCAGTGTAAACGCCCACTGCTGTGATTGGCTGACATCTTTGCATATGAAATAGCCAAGTATTGCTCTCTCTTTTAGCATGTTTTTACTATTACAGGTCTCAAGGTTAACTAATCGTGAAAAGTGTTGCATTACATTTAGATCTATGGCGTTATATTTAGATTGTGGCATGAAAGGTTGCAGAGATGAACACTGTGTAGCCGATCACAGACATGTTGAGCGCATGAAAGCAGTGATCTTGTCATTGCAACTCAATTTCTGTACACTAACGATTGTTTTCATCTCCACTAACAGTGCAAACGCGATGTAACGAAGAGATTCGCTGAATAAAACGGGAGTTTTGCGCGTCAGTCACTGATAGACTCGCACTGTTTGATTGACAGCTTCAGCAAGCGATGCTCCAACAATTGCAAAGGGAGCTTTCTTTGATCGCCGTTAAATAACAGATTATTTTCATCCTACTAAGAGAAACAACGCAAGTTGACGTTTGGTTACGAGTTTGATTAGAACATCTGACTGAACATGAATCATTATATATCAGATCAGGCATTAGAATTAACACAGTTACTCACATGTTGTTGCGTTACTGTGGAGTCCAGGTCCTGCACAATATTTTGTAGTCCTCAATGGCATGTTTATTGCTTGGTAGCTCGAACTGGTTTAGCACCACGTAGGCCTATGTTACTTTGGCTACCTATTCTATTTCATGTCATGCACGAATCGGTGGGCGGGGCTAAACAGGCAGGGATGAAGTAGGCATTGATCTTCTTCTGCAGAGGCGGTGCTTGCTGCCCTTTGATGTCATAGATCACCACTTTGTAAATCCTGTCGTTTGCTGGGTCTGGTGTCAATTAAAGCGTTTACTGGACTAACAAGGAAGTTTTCAGCTCTAAAATTAACAGGATATTCTTAAAGTATGATGACCTCTTATATGTCAAATGCTCAAGGAAAATTTGATTTCTCAGTTCATCACCCCTTTAATTTTTTGTGCTTCCTTGTCATTCGTTCATCATCTGCACTTTATTTTTCGTGAGGCATTTTGTTGCACGTCAGCTGTGATAAACAGACATCCACTCTCGCATTGCATGTGTAACAGTGTGCCAGATAGTGAGAGTTGTGCAGGTAAACTACTGCGCACTGATGACTGCTAGAGAATGTAGTGTTTAGAGTCAATGTCAGTGCACTCATCTCGCCTGCCAGCAGCGAATGGGCTGGGTTTCAAGACCGACTCGGAGCAGGGTGGTTAGGAAATGAGGGTTATAAAGAAAGGGGTGGATTTGTTTGGGTTGATTTCAAATATCCACAATGTCCAAACAGTGTTTTTGTAAAACTACTTAGCCCACCTTTAAGGTTTACACATAGTTTCCATGAAGTTCAAGATAAATCTTTTCATTACTGCTGGAGCTGTCAGTTTGCTAAGTTTCAAATAATTATTAAACAGCAAGCACAAACTATGCAAAAGCGGCAGCTTTTCCAACACACCCAGTGTCCAAAGTCACTCATTTGTTTTCATCCACTCCCTCACGTGAAATATGGACTAATGTAGGGAATAGTGAAAGCGATTTCCAGTGTGATACAAATTCTGGTTCGACCTACATAAATACATCATCACTCCAGCGCTCTCCATACCCATTTACTGACGCTGCGTCCGAAATCGAATACTTCTCTACTATATAGTATCCGAAAAACTGTATGCCAACAGAGCAGTATTCGAAAAACAGTTGGCGAAAAGTCCCCGGATGGCCTGCTACTTCCGGCAAGATTCTGAAGTGCGCATTCGATGGACACTTTACTATCCCATGAGGCCACGGGAGAGGATTTGTGAATGGTAGTGACGGCGGTAGGTCATGTGATAATGACAACATGGCGGATGTAGTACCTCTGGATTACAACCATGCAACCCCATTCATACTATATAGAACATAAGTTGCGCCCCAAATGACGCACTATACACTATGCACTTATACACTATGTACTCATCCATGCATTGCGTGAATTGTATAAGGTTATTTTGTCATTTAACAACGGAGACCGATCCTCCCTCCCCCTCCACTATGTAATTAAAGCTGCGACAGTTGCAACATTCCACACTTCGTTGTTTCCATTAATTTAGTGCATCATCCGGGTATTTAAAGTGTACTTTTTCTTTTTGGAATTTTCAGTGTGAACGCACTACTCACACTATTTATACTTAAAAGCGTCATAGAGTAGTGCATAAGTACGCAAATTGGGACGCACCTATACTTTTCGACGGTCACAAAGTAAGTTCAAATTCAAATGTAGTACCTACTTAATATGTGATTTCAGACGCACCATGAGAGCTGTGCTGAATGAATTCCCGCATTTCACCAGAAGATGGCGTCCAAAGCATTTCCGGTGCACTCGGTGTCTGAATTCGCTCACTCGTTTTCATTCACTCTTTCAGTGGCTAAATATAGAAATAGTGAATGAGGGTATATGGTGCGATTTCAGATACAGCCTCGACCCATTTGTGGACCCATTAATTGCTCACAAAGCCAGTTTCATTTACTTGAACGGTCTGAGATACAGCATTGGACTTCAAATTCATCTCTAGAAAATGGCTACAAAAACCGGTACATTAAAAAACTGGAATAAAAACATTTTAAGTGACAATACAAATACATAAAACATCAGAACTCTAGGTCTCATCATATATAAAGGAGCAACCACTAGGCAATAACATTGTTCTCTGAGTGCTCTCCCCAATGTGTTTTTAAAATGTTCTTCTCTCCTAAATCATGTTAATTATACCTACAGAGCTTCAGCTCTCCAAATACCTGTCGGCATGATGAAACAGCTTAGCAATTCTTACAAATTTTTAAAGCAATTACAGACTCCTTTAAACCAAGAAGTGCAGCTTCACAGGGAGGGTTAAAGGAGTATTCCTTCAAGTACAGGCACAAATATGGACTCATTTAAGGCAGCAGTCTCTCCTCTCCTCATTAAGGGTTGCACTCAATTAAGTCTTGTTGGCTGATGGCAAAATTGCAGCAACAAAATCTAACCTACTCTTATCTGTCCAGAATGAAAGAGCATCACGACAAGTGAGTATGAGAAATAAAGGGAAGTGGCTAATTTAATGTATATCTACAGAGTGGCTACTACATCTCTATTTAATGTCACTAGTAGCTGTTGTGTAGGATATTATGGCTCACATACACACATTTCAGTGTCATTCGAGCTCCCCCTGCTGACCAGGAGTCTAACTGCAGCTAGTAGATTACCATCAACATGCATCTGTCTTTGTACCATATCCAGCCTGATTTTCTCCGCTCCGTAACTCACAACCATGTGCTCCTGCAGTTTTAATTCAGTCCATCTTTGCTGTTTAAACAATGCTTTATTTTATTAATGCCAGCCCCATGTTTTATGTTTGAAAGCACTGAATCATTTAACATAAGCTGGGAACATTGCCATCCAATGGAAAGGAGAGTCCATTCAAATTGTGACGGGCAGACATTGGGGATCTAGATGAATGATAAAAGGCAGCAGAGGCTGGAAAATATTGTATTATTAGAATGACCCGAATAGGTCAGATTGATAATATTGGTCATGACATGGATTTTTTATTTTATTTTAATATGTTCCTTGAGGTTTACTTATAATGTTGATTTTTTTGCACATAAAAATGTTACTAAAAGTAACGGCCACTGTTATGATTGGCTAACGTCATTGCATAGGAAACAGTATCATCGCTTACTCGCTATTGCAAATGAGTAAGAAACACATAAGGGGCTTTCGCACTGGAGGAACCCTGAAGTACCCGGATTTTGCCGTGTTTGCACCGCAGAAACTAGGAATGATTTTAGTTCTAGGAACTCCTTTTGGGGGAACTAAATTAGCTCCTACTTCAGAGGAGGGTCTAAACCAGCTCTATAGGAATGTCAAATACCGGCACCCAGCATTTTTAAAAAGCTGTGTAAACATATTTGTATCAGAACAAGCCATTTTTGGAGCTTGATTAAACAAATGCTTTGAATAATGAGGAGGATGTTTTAAGATATGAAAATTGCAGGATGATTTATTGGTACAAAGACCTCTTATATGTCAAAAGATCAAGGCAAACATGTCATGACCCCTTTAATATAAAAACAAAAACCTTTGATTTGTTTCAGGCTAAAAGTCACATTTGGTCATGAAGCAAAATTCGCTGTTACTTTTAGGAACACATCTCTCCAAGTAATTGAATAGAAAATGCATCACAGCAGATGCAAAGTGCAAAGGCTGCATTCAAAATTTATTTAATTAGCAATGCTTGTCCTCATAGAAGAACATGCAGTGAATCTCAGGTTAACATCTGCAATGGAGATAACAGTGACTAAGCGATGCATATAATTAAATTCCACCCAATTAATGAGATTTTTGCTGTGAAGGAACACAGTGTCATTGTCAGTCCAATTCCATGCTGGAGCCTAGAGAGTTTGATTTTGTTTGCAGATTCTTTTTTATAGAATTTAGTTTTAATCTGCAGTTTTACACTCTAAAAAAATGCTGGGTTAAGAACAACCCAGCGGTTGGGTTAAATGTTTGCCCAACCTGCTGGGTAGTTTTATTTAACTCAACTATTGTTTAAAAATGACTATATGGATGTCTTAAAATCAATCCAAAATAGGTTGGAAATTAAAAATCAGACACATTACTAGCCGAAGGTGAACATTTATTTCATTTTTTTCAACCAATTTTGTATTTATTTTTTTAGCCAGCAATATAGTAATATAGTAAAAGGCATGTTTTTGCTCACCCCCAAATAGTGGCAAATTTGTGGGGTATTTTAAGATGAAACTTGACCAGACCAGAGACTTATATTACATCATGTGAAAGAGGGCATAATAGTTGCACTTTAACCCAACCTGCTGGGTTTGTCCATATTTAACCCAGCAGAGTTTAATAAGCAATTTATTACATGTTTATTGTTTAATTGTTATTCATTAAACTTATTAATAAATGTTAATTTATTAAACATATTAATGCATGTTAATTTCCAACCAATTTAAATTCATTTTAAGAAACATAAAACTACCCAGCAGGTTGAGCAAACATTTAACCCAACCGCTGGGTTAAAAGCAAACATGAAATGAACTCGCTTGTATAGGGACTATGTCTATATTTCTGCCTGCTATTTCCATACTTGATCCACTTCCAGTTTTCTGAAGATTATCCCTAACAGGATCGGATATCAAACATGAAAATGTGCAGAGCACAACAGGGTGTTATAATAAGGTATTACAGGAAATAAATGATTAATTTTCGAATAATCAAAAGATTTGAAGCAGAGAAGAATTTGTATTTTCTTTTAATGGATTTATTTTTTGCATCAGACAAAAATTGACTGTCTCTGGACCAGCAGATTTATTAACGATGCTAATAAGCTGCGTTGAATTTATGCTTGAAATTAGTCTGAAAATATATGGCTTCATAGATACTGGTCAGTTATATGACTATTTGTCAAAGTAATGTATATGTCTTCAGTCTCAAGATAGATCGGGCTGATGTTCAAGAAACTGGCCCTTGTCCAAGTTCACCATTCATGTGCATCTTAAAGCCATCTAATAGAGCAGCATACTTGTGTTAAAATTCAGGCCTTGTGCTCCCTCTGTCGCGTCTTGATTTATAATGCTGTAGGACTCAATTAAAACGCTAATGGCCATTACGATTGCTCGCTTTGCATGTAAATTTTCTTCTCAAATCATTTTCTCCCACCATCAACTTGTTCGGTATCCATTAAAGAGAAAATTGCACAATAAAACACAACAGAGTGGTATGAAAAGTTTACTAGTCAGTGTGAAAAAATTCATAATAAATTCAATTTGATGGGGTTTTACTATACAATTGAAATTTGTAAATCTTAAAAAAAAAGGCTTAATTTTTTGAGTTCATAAATAATTATAATTTTCTTTACAATGTAAGCATCTCAAATTAGTAATATTAGTAATATTGTACTAACTGCATGTCATTATAGGATCAGATTTATACAATCCCTGATCTTTCCCTCTATCCATATTGGCCTGGCACCAAACAAAATAAAAGTACAATTTAAAATTCTAACCCAATTATGTAGATAAATATTTGAAATGTGAGATGTAATTATATCATAACAAATAGGAGAGAATATTTTGTTTTAAAAAAGTGAGGACTGAGGGTACTTTTTTACTTACAAGACTAATGAAGCTTGAGTAAATGTTCTTCTCCTAAGCTAAAACTAGTGTGCAAAACATCTCCATTAACTGAAGTCCTGAGCACAGCATTTTCATTTAATATAAAAGCAACTGCCTTTACAATGTGCTTCAACTTCCTCTAATGACCTTATTATCCAGTAATGATTCATTGACCATTTAAAACCCCTGTTTCTTCATCCCTTCCCGCTGGGTTTTTAACTAGCTGATTGATCAAAATATTTCTGCGCTCTCTCGCTCTTGATTAGTTGTATGCAAAGCTTTTATCTTGAATACCATCCCATCAGCTGTAATGATGCTGCAAAGTTATGCAGTCAATCAGCCTCTGCCAGGATGTAATTAGACCGATGGGATGCCATGTTTACTGAAACGTAAGCTAAGATGATGAAGTGGGTCATTGGTGTCTGCATCTATTGACAGCATGATTATTTAGGCCTAGTCCACACGTACACGGGTATTTTTATGAACGTTTTTCGTATCCACATGAAAACGCAAAAACACGCTATGAAGTGCTGTCAAGAGCAACAGTTGGCAATATAACCCTAACCGTAAAGCCTTGTTGGCCAATCAGAAGCCTGGAAAAAATTGTATTACTGGTTCCGGTGTCACAAGCCAAAATCTCCAGTTTCACCGTCTACACAACAACACTGCAACTGGAGTTTCTAAAAATCTTTACCCTGGCAGGACCGTATACTGCGCTTGCGTGTGGACGAACAGCCAAACCGCAAAATACCCGTATTCGTGTGGACAGGGCCTTAGTGTCGGCAAATGTGAATAATTTGAACAAAATGAGAGGGATCATACAAAATGCATGTTATTTTTTGTTTAGTACTGTCCTGAATAAGATATTTTACATAAAAGATGTTTACATTTAGTTCGCAAGACAAAACAATAGCTGAATTTATAAAAATAACCCCATTCATAAGTATACATATAGACTACCATTGATTCTCAACACTGTGTGTGGTTACCTGGATGATCCACGACTGTTTTTATGTTTTGTGATGGTTGTTCATGAGTCTCTTGTTTGTCCTGAGCAGTTAAACTGAGC
The DNA here is from genome assembly GCF_024489055.1 of Chanodichthys erythropterus. Taxonomy (NCBI): domain Eukaryota; kingdom Metazoa; phylum Chordata; class Actinopteri; order Cypriniformes; family Xenocyprididae; genus Chanodichthys; species Chanodichthys erythropterus. Next base: position 40,454,781 of record NC_090227.1, on the reverse strand, counting down.
TCTGTTCTTCAGAAAAATCCTCCAGCTCCTGCAGATTCATCAGTTTTCAAGCATTTTTGCATATTCGAACCCTTTCCAGCAGTGACTGTATGATTTTGAGATTCATCTTTTCACACTGAGGACAACTGAGGGACTCAAACTCAACTATTAAAAAAGGTTCAAACATTCACTGATGCTCCAGAAGGAAACACGATGCATTAAGAGTCAGGGGTGAAAACTTTTGAACAGGAGGATGATGTCCACATTTTTCTTATTTTATTTAAATATATATATTTTTTTTTCATTTAGTACTGCCCTTTGGAACCAAAAGAAGATACATGCATTTTTCCTGGAAGACAAATTAAATACAATTTACCTTGATATTTAAATTCAAAAGTTTTCACCCCCAACTCTTAATGCATCGTGTTTCCTTCTGGAGCATCAGCGAATGTTTGAACCTTTTTTAATAGTTGAGTTTGATTCCCTCAGTATGAAAACACAGATCTCAAAATCATTCAGTCACTGCTGGAAAGGGTTCAAATATGCAAAAATGCTTGAAAACTGATGAATCTGCAGGAGCTGGAGGATTTTTCTGAAGAACAGAGCTCAGTTTAACTGCTCAGGACAAACAAGAGACTCATGAACAACCATCACAAAACATAAAAACAGTCGTGGATCATCAGGTAACCACACACAGTATTGAGAATCAATGCTTCACATACTTATGAATGGGGTTATTTTAATAAATTCAGCTATTGTTTTGTCTTGTGAACTAAATGTAAAAATCTTTTTATGTAAAATATCTTACTCAGGACAGTACTAAACAAAAACTAACATGCATTTTGTATGATCTCTATTATTTTGTTAAAATTATTCAGTTTCACAGATTCTGTAAGTGGTTCACATTCTTTTGCATGCAACTGTATATATGTACATGCGTGTGTGTAACTCTGACAACAAACACACTGCCAAACAGCATAGTTCAAAACATAATAATAAGTCTTTATGCACCTCTTTCTCATGGTTTCTCAATAGAATTCATAGAAGTTGTTGGACAAAACAATGGACACTTAGAAAATCCAAATATTTGGATGTGCAAATCTGCAACAATATACGGTAAAACTGTCGAGTAACGTTCAAGATAAGCCGGTTTGACACCTTAGTTTGAGAATGGAGCAAATTCTGCTTATTCTGCACAGCGCGCGCAGTGTTTGCTTCCTTCTCAGACTGGCGCTGTTTAGATGGACCTCCTTGTCTTGAATCACTTGTTAAGATGTTGATTCCGATTATTTTCTTATTAGTTTTGAGCCCATTTGCAAGTGTTTTACCTGCAGGTAAGTCACGGCTTTTGGATATACAGCTAGCTAATTACATATGAATTATTGATTTGTTTTAGCGTGCAATGCAATGCGATTTTGACATGCATGTACAAACGGGTATTGAACTCGAACGCATAGATCACTTGTGAGGCAAATTTACATTATGTGAAATCCGGATCAGCTGAAAGCGCAAAATGCATATGCACGTTTTGTTCACGAATCGGCCAGAAAGAGCTGCGTGAGCTTATTATAAGCATTTAGAGTGTAAATGTTTATAATCAGCGTTTTCCAATAATTTGACTGAGGGGCGCAAAGTAATTTACTTTAACAGCAAGACAAGAAGGCTACAAATAAAACTTCCTGGTTTTATAAGTTTCGCGCAGTAAACAGCAATATTTGCTTACATAGGACAATCGTGTTTCCAGCAATCATGTGATATGTCATGCGGGGAAGGTGAAGGACAACGTAATGACGTATTAGCGTCATGACGCTTCTGGTCGAGACTCGGAAGCCTGCATGGCTTCAAGTCTAGAGTCTTCCTCAGCATTAAACTCTATGGGGCGGTTTGTACACAAGTGTTTTCAACATTGATAATAATCATAAATGTTTCTTGAGCATCAAATCATATTAGATTGATTTCTGAAGGGTCATGTGACACTGAAGACGGGAGAAATTATGCTGAAAATTCAGTTTTGATCACAGGAATTAATTACACTTTACTGTATATTGATATAGAAAACATATATATATATATATATATATATATATATATATATATATATATATATATATATATACATGAGTTGATTTTTTGATGCTGTTCACTTTAAACAATTTATTTTTATTTAACACCATTGTTTCTGGTTCAAATGTGATTTTCATGTTAAATTGACTTGAAATGGTTACTAGAACTCACCTGATGTTTTCATTTTGAAATAACATGTTTCAGTATCCCAATCAAACTTTGACTTCCCATCATGCTTTGCACCGGGCTGAGTTGCATTTTATGCATTTTTTTAGAAAGATGAGAATATAGAGAGACGTCTTATTGTTTAATGTTCTATTATGTAAAAGTTTTTGATATGATAGTGTTTTTTGGAGATTACCATTGTGGTGAAGTGTAGAGCTTGTGCTTGTGTTGAGGACATGCTAACAAGAATTGGCTTTTTTATATAATTAAGCAACCACTATGATAGTGCTTTAGATCAAACCAGTATCATTTCTAGACTGCTAAAACTTGATTATCACGTGTAAATAGTTATGTTTAGTTTTTTTGCTATGTAAAAACAAAACAAAAGCATAGGATTATTATATAGGCATATATATATATAATTCATCTTTTTAAATAGAATTCATTACAAAAATTTCCCTGCATTTCTTTCTTTCTTTTTTTTTTTTTGCTTGCTCTAAAAGAACTGTCTCTTGTTTAGTAAAGGTTTATTTTTATTTTTTGAGATTGAGATTGAGTCTTTTTCTGTGGCTAAGGCCTATCCTGGCTTAATTTAAACCCTGTCCGGGAAACCGCCCCTATATGAGACAGTCTAGTAATGCTGTCCTAAATTGAGGTGGAGTAAACAAAACAAGAATATTGTGAAAAATAAACCCAAATAACTACATCTAAACTGATTAAAATACAGTATGTAAATTACTTGCGTCATTATAATTCACTACAGATTTGTTTTACTGCTCACTGATATAGATACTGATATACAGGGAGTGCAGAATTATTAGGCAAGTTGATTTTCTGATCATATTTTTTTTCCAAGCACATTTTACCAATTCCAATCCACATCAATCTTAATAACTACTATTAATATTGTTTTATTCTAGATTAAATATATATTCTCTACTATAGATAAATGTTACAGCAATGTTTCATTTTGACATGCCGCTTCTAACATCAAAACTTGGCAACCCGTGTATCATAATTTCGAGTTTCCCATTTGTAAATACAATTTTGCTCTGTCATTCATGTGCTCAAAACTCTTAATCATGATATTTCCAACTCCACTTGAAGGACACATAGGCTGGTGTCCGACACAAGAATACACTGAATAACTACAAGAATAAAAAAACAAAACAAATTTACACAGTAAAATATCGTTTTCCATTGAAACAGTATAATATACCATAAAACAATGGGTAATATTTGTCATTTTAAGAAAAGAGGCCTATAGGCTACTTTCTTGAAAACGACAAATATTATTACCCAGAATGCATTGTTTTTATGGTATATTACTGTTTCAATGGAAAACGATATTTTACTGTTTTTTTTTTTTTTTTTTTTCAGTTATCTTGTATATGTGCAGTCATGGCACAAGAATACTATTAAAACTATTTGTGCAACAATTTTATTAAAAAATTTCATATTAATGCAATACAGCAAATGAAATGGGCAGTTTAGTGACTAATTTACAACAAAATAAAACACCTTCATTTCTCAAAACGTTTTTTATTTTATTTATTTTTATGTCTTGCATTTCATAATGAAATCGGATAAAGGATTAGTCCACTTTCAAATAAAATTTTCCTGATAATTTACTAACCCCCATATCATCCAAGATGTCCATGTCTTTCTTTCTTCAGTCAAAAAGAAATTAAGGTTTTTGATTTAAAAAAAGGGAAGGCGTAGGACATATGGCGTAAGCATTTTGAAGAATGCGGAAAACGGAAGCACCTGCAAGGCGATAATTTGTGTTTATAAAGCATATACAGTTGTATTTTTTTTTTTAAATGACTGATCGTTTCGCTAGATAAGACTCTTATTCCTCGTCTGGTATCGTTTAAAGCTCTTTGAAGCTGCACTGAAACTAATTTTGACCTTCAACTGTCTGGAGTCCAGTGAAGTCCACTATAAGGAGAATCATCCTGGATTTTTTTTTTAATCAAAAACCTTAATTTCTTTTCAACTGAAGAAAGAAAGACATGGACATCTTGGATGACTTGGGGGTGAGTAAATTATCAGGACAATTTTATTTAAAAGTGGACTAATTCTATAAGCTCAGTGCAGACTCATTTTCTGCCAATTCTTTTTCATGAATTTGAATGTGTGCAAAAGATTGTGGTTAATTGGGGGACATGAACGATACACTTGATGCATCCTTCAAAATATGCTGAACTAAGTATGCAAAACAAAGGCCACCTTTCAAGGATCCTTCAAACTGATACGGCCTTCGATGGAGTTTCACGGCATGGCAGTCAAGGTCTACAGCCAGAAACACCCAAAGTCTTTTAAATGAACTGTTTGAAGAACTGATTCATGTAGTTGGACTTCTTCATCATTACACTGCAATCTTACCATAATTGAAAGCTTAAGTTTCTTTCTTTGTATTACCAGCGGAAGTGTTTCGGTTCTCTTCTTATTATGGGGATCACATGGTTCTGCAGAAAGCCCCAGCCAAAGCAGTCGTGTGGGGATTTGGACAGACAGGAGCCGAGGTTGTGGTGTCATTGTCTGAACCACACAAAGGGTCAGCAAGCTCTGCTCTTGTTGTCAATGGTAAGAATCAGTTACATCAGTTACAAACCTGTATGACTGACTTTCTTCTGCAAAAGAATTCAAAACAGTGACAGTGTATTCCGGCTTTAATGTCTCACAGGTATTTGGCGCACGACTCTCAATCCTGTGGAGGCTGGTGGTCCCTACAATTTAACCGCATCTCAGAATACAACTAAAAGCTCAATCACGCTCACAGATGTGCTCTTTGGAGACATCTGGATATGTAGTGGACAAAGTAACATGGCATTCACTGTTAGTCAAGTGAGTAAATTTCTCTTAACTCTTAAAGTTGACATCTTTCAGATGTGTAGTTAACCTAAAATATGTCTCATATTCTTTAAAAGTTGATTAATGCAACAGAGGAGGTGGCCATGGCGTCTAAGTTCCCTAACGTGAGGATCTTCCAGGCTGCCTTGGAGCAGAGCAGTAAGGAACTAATCGATCTGGCTGGAGTGGAAGTTCCTTGGTCTCGACCAACAGAGAGTATGGAATACTTTCTCAGAAACAGCTAAAATGGGATATTTGTTGCATTCTTGTTTTATCTTGAGAATGATGTCCAACCTGTTTTTGTTTTCTAGATGAAAATTAAAACTTGTTAGCAAAATGTATGCATAACATACATAGAGATAAGCAGCTGATCTTGTTATCTTTTTGTGTTTGTCATTCAAGAATTGCTTGGTGGAAAGCCATTCAGCCATTTCTCTGCAGTTTGCTGGCTCTTTGGTCACTATCTCTATGACACACTGAATTATCCCATCGGAATAGTAGAGACGTGTTGGGGAGGCACACCTGTTGAAGCCTGGTCATCCCCAAGGGCTCTTCACAAGTGTGGATTGAAGAGTTCAGAGAGCAGGTATAACACTATAACACATTATTTACCCTGTTTTTAGGATGTCTAATAAAATTAATTTTGAATATTTCTTTGTTTTTTGTTTGTTTGTTTTTTGGGGTTGGAAAGAAGTTAATACTTTTATTCCGCAAGGATGCATTAAATTGATCAAAAGTGAGAGTAAATATGTATAATATTATAAACATTATTATACACATTACAACAATTTTAAATAGAACTTTCTATTCATCATTATATTCTAGATATACAGTATATATACTGTAACAAAGATTGAGATGTGCACATCCACTTGTATTCAATATGTAAATTTACACCACATACATTAAATTAAAACTTTTCTTGCATATGAAACCAATACACAGTGCATTTCCAAGAACCTGGCAAATGTTTTAAACTACATTTTTAAAAGATTGTTCTTTTCTTTATCATGAACACTCTTGTACAGTGCATCATTGACCTACATAAGTAAATGTGTTTGAATGAATAGTTTGTAAAATACAGTACAATATAGATGACTTGGATTGCTTCTTATTTAAAGGGTTAGTTCACCCAAAAATGAAAATTATGTCATTAATGACTCACTCTCATGTCGTTCCAAACCCGTAAGACCTCCGTTCATCTTCAGAACACAGTTTAAGATATTTTAGATTTAGTCCGAGAGCTTTCTGTCCCTCCATTGAAAGTGTATGTACGGTATACTGTCCATGTCCAGAAAGGTGATAAAAACATCATCAAAGTAGTCCATGTGACATCAGCGGGTTAGTTAGAATTTGTTGAAGCATCGAAAATACATTTTGGTCCAAAAATAACAAAAACTACGATTTTATTCAGCATTGTCTTCTCTTCCGGAATCCTTTCCATTGAATTGATCCAATTGATTTGATTCCATTGAATTGATTCCATTGAATCCTTTCATCTGTCGGTGTTGGTAATGCACTTTTATGTCGCCGGGGTTGTTTTTGGCGATTAGGACATCCGCGACATGCACACTTACGCACCATTTTAAAAAATATAGCAATACCAAAATACAAACCATGTAGAATAGCTTGAATACAGCGTGCGTCTCCCTCAGACTGTAAACGAAGCTCTGGCGGACCGGATAACACATCAGCAGCGTCACTGCAGAGTCGTGAACCCGGATTGACAACAGACCCAGAAGAGAAGACAATGCTGAATAAAGTCGTAGTTTTTGTTATTTTTGGACCAAAATGTATTTTCGATGCTTCAAAATGTCGCGGATGTCCTAATCACCAAAAATAACCACGGCGACGTAAAAGTGCATTACCAACGCTGACAGATGAAAGGATTCAATGGAATCAATTCAGTGGAATCAAATCAATTGGATCAATTCAATGGAAAGGATTCCGGAAGAGAAGACAATGCTGAATAAAGTAGTAGTTTTTGTTATTTTTGGACCAAAATGTATTTTTGATGCTTCAAAAACTTCTAACTGACCCACTGATGTCACATGGACTACTTTGATGATGTTTTTATTACCTTTCTGGACATGGACAGTATACCGTACATACATTTTCAATGGAGGGACAGAAAGCTTTCGGAATCTAAAATATCTTAAACTGTGTTCTGAAGATGAACGGAGGTCTTACGGGTTTGGAACGACATGAGAGTGAGTCATTAATGACATAATTTTCATTTTTGGGTGAACTAACCCTTTAACATTCTCAATTTCTCTACCCGAATTCAGTGTTCCCTATAGTCCTCAGCCTGTGGAAAGTAACCTCTTGCTGAACATGTCTGAAAAGTGGGAAAGTTCAGTGCTGTGGAATGCCATGATCCATCCATTACTCAACATGACCATAACAGGAGCCATTTGGTACCAAGGTAGTATTTCTCAGGTGAAGAATTATAGCCCTTATAACAATTATAACATGTGCAAAGACTTGCTATGTTTTACTTTGCTTTTTGTCTCAGGTGAGGCTAATACAAACTACAACAGAGATGAATACAACTGCTCATTCCCTGGCATGATTGACGATTGGAGGATGGCTTTCCATGAAGGCTCGGGTGGCCAAACTGCACTAGACTTCCCATTTGGATTTGTACAGGTGCCCTTAAAAAGAGGGGTTGCCCACGGCAGAGCCAATGGGTGGAGCCTAGACGGTCCAACCACACCCTAAACATAAGCATAACTCCACCCGTTATGTCCATGTCCAAAGACAGGGTGCTGGACATCATTTGGCTCTGCAGTGAACATCACTTTGCTTAAAGGATTAGTTCACTTCAGAATTCAAATTTCCTGATAATTTACTCCCCTCCATGTCATCCAAGATGTTTATGTCTTTCTTTCTTCAGTTGAAAAGAAATAAAGGTTTTTGAGGAAAACATTATAGATTTCTCTCCAAATAATGGACTTCACTGGGGGTCAACGGGTTGAAGGTCCAAATTGCAGTTTCAGTGCAGCTTCAAAGGGCTCTACATGATCCCAGATTAATTTTTTTTTTTAAATAAAAATTTTATATACTTTTTAACCACAAATGCTCATCTTGCACTAGCTCTGTGATGTGCCATGCATTACGTAATCATGTTGGAAAGGTCACGCGTGACGTAGGCAGAAGTACCGATCCTGTGTCTACAAAGCGTACGTGCAAAGACTAAGTCAAACGACCTTTACAAAAAAAAAGGTAAAATAACGATTTTGAAGTTGGACAAGAAAATAAGATGGATTTTTTTTTTTTGCCCCACCGCGGTACTTCCGTGACCTTTCCAACATGATTACGTAATGCGTGGCATAATTTGTGGTTAAAAAGTATATCAATTTTTTTTTTTTTAGAAAACAACTGATTGTTTCGTTAGATGACCCTTATTTCTCGTCTGGGATCATGTAGAGCTCTTTGAAGCCACACTGAAACGGCAGTTTGGACCTTCAACCCATTGATAACTGTTGAAGTCCACTATATGGAAAAAAAATCCTGGAATGTTTTCTTAAAACTTAATTTCTTCTGGACTGAAGAAAGAAAGACATAAAAATCTTGGATGACATGGCGGCGAGTAAATTATGAGGATTTTTAAATAATCCTTTAAATAATAATGTAAGAAAAAACATCTTAATACTTTTGACATCAGTACTTATAACATGAAATTAAATTGCACATCCATTTCATTTCTAGCTGAGCACATTTCACAGAAAAGCTCAGCACGATGGGTTCAGAGAAATACGCTGGCATCAGACTGCAGACTATGGCTTTGCCCCTAATGAGCGCATGAAGAACACCTTTATGGCTGTTGCTATCGACTTACCTGATGATAAGTCCCCCTGGGGCAGGTGAGGAGCAGAAGAAATTGGTAGTTAAAGTGTTACTCCAATAGTTTAATGGAAGTGCTGGACTCTAACATGCTGATTTGTCTGTTTTTTATGGGGGGTTCAATAGTATCCACCCAGAGTATAAACGGGATGTGGCACACAGACTTGTGCTGGGGGCAAGAGCTGTCGCCTATGGGGAGAACGTGTCTTTCCAAGGACCTTTCCCTTCTCAGATCGTTCTCAACGAGTTTTTCATTTGCATTGTGTTTAATCAGGATATTAATGTCACCCTTGATGATGATTTTTTTGAGGTAAGATAACATTCTAAAACATTCAAGTACCACCAGTTGGCCACCGGGGGGTGCCTTCGCATTTTTCATGTCTGTAAAGAATTGTGTATCGCGCGATTTTTCACACACACCCACGACCTTCGTACCACCAGTGGTGTAGTCCTAAAAAAAATAAGTGGTCTACTATTACCCAGACACCCCAACCAAAATAAAAAAAAAAAACCCAATGTGTTTTATGTTGTTGTTCACTAGTAACATGTTTCATTAAAATCAAATAAATACACTGCATTCTAAAATTGGTTGAAAATTTATATACCTGAAATTAAAGTTTCATTTTATTCAAAAGAGTGTTAAAAAAAGCCAATTATTTGAAATCTAATTTAGTAACATTATAAAAATGTGGTCATAAACAAACAAAAACAGTAGTCAGGCTGAATGAAAATTTAAACCACTCTCTGTCAGTAGGTGGCGCTTATGGAACAGCAGAAATAGAGCTGTTTCCCCGGTAACCTCTGTAAACTCAGTTTTATATTATTTAGGCCTACGCACATGTAAGCTTATCAGTTTGACAGAATTTTCTACTTCATTGTGTTATAAGAAGTCAAAGCATTTGTTATGAAAAATAGCAACCTACACATAGCCTATAGAAACAACAGAAGATGTCATGTGTAATATAAATCTAGTGAATTCCCTTAATAGGTTATAAATTCTACAAGTTAGCCAAAATCATAATTACTACAATAAAACTATATAAATTCTAGTAAGGGTGGGTCATGAATAGTTTAAAAAGCTCCCTAATAATTGTTGGCGTAAGATAATTTCCTTTTTTCAGACTTTTGTTCATTTTGTCCATCAGTCTACGTCACGTTTGACTTTCTCTATAGCGTTTTAAAGTGTTTAACTCTCAATAGAATTCAAATAGATCGCACATTTTATCATCAGTGTCGGGATGGCTCGTGGAAATCGTATCACACTTTTGGAGCAAGATAAGATTCAGAGTAGCCTATGTTTATGATTCGCGCACTACTAACACATTAAATAAACATTCATTTGCACTGGTCTTTTCAGTTTGTACGGGAACTTAGCGCTTATAAACGCATGATGTAGGCTATATAGGTCTATAATTAATTAATAGTCTTATACTCACCACGGAGATCTCTCACTGCAGCGCGAACACTCACTGTGAAGCCTGCTTTTTTAGCCGACGATGAGCGGGAAAAGGTAGAATGACATAAGTGCGCATGCACCAATTACAACAAAGAATTGCGAGTTTACACAACAGCATTTGACAAATAGTTAAAGGAGAAGCTAACAGGACAATATTTTATGGACTTTCGAAGCAAAAAACAAGTAGGTATATGCAAATACTGATCCTTAGAAGTCGTAATACGCAAACAGCCCTGAGCAAAAAGTAAGCATACAGCGTATGCGTGCGTATCGCCCCGACTACACCACTGTGTACCACATGGTAGAACTCCTCATTCTGAGCAACTTTGCCTCAATGGACTGCCGCAGTCCATCAAATCATTTATTAAATAGTGGAGATTATTTCAAAAAACAACTTTGGTGAACTAGTCCTAAGTTTTGAGCTCCACCTCGATAACTGTTAAAAAGCTTTAAAAACTATATATTTTCTATGGTAAATTGCCTGTATTTGCTGTAAATGGTCTTTTCAATCTATTATCAAATGTGCGTAAAGGCTTTAAAGTGCTTGAACCCCGATAATTGCTGCACGCAGCTATATTTATTATTATAATGTATATTTGTATTGTATTGTAATGTATAATGTATTGTATATGTGCTTTGAGACATGTCGCCATCTCTAGTGAAGCTTTGCAGACTCTGCTCTTGTATTTTGAAGGAGGCGTGGCTTCAGAAAGAAAGCGTGTGCTTTCAAAGCCATCTTGCTATTGCTAGCCTCTCCAAAATTGCCTACCCTACCTTTTAAGGTGAGAATGCTACTGTTGAACTGACCTTGACTGTGTATGTTTTTTTGTTTTTTTTTTCTACTGTAGATCTGCTGCTCTGAGGAGAAAATGTGTGGATCAGATAATAATTGGTTGCCTTCTTCCATTATAAAACATGGCTTGGATTATGTCTTTATATCTATACCACCACCGTGTTCAGATGCTTCTGTTAAAGCGGTCCGTTATCTCTGGACAGACTGGCCCTGTAAATTTAAAGCCTGCCCCATCTACAGCTCTGATGGACTCTTACCTGCACCACCGTTCATCCTGGCCATAACAAAACAGTGACCAATGATGGTTATGTTTAAAAAATGTCTCTTCATATCATGTAGCTGTGAATTATAAATATATAAATGAGTAAAATGTTTACTGAGAGACAGATTTTAATGCACTTAATCTTTGAGTAACATAAGCTGCAAATGTCTGTAATTTAAAGTTGACTGGAGAGCAATTTTACACAATTTCCACCCATTTCAGTCAGTTTGCACTTTAGATGTGTCCTTTTTTGACAGGTCACACTTTTTATGTGGTATAATTTAAAACATTTTGTGTTGACAGGCCACAAATTTTAGTTTTAGATTGATTTTTGTCCTGTGACAGCATGATTTTAAAGTTTGTTCAGTGGAGAATTCATATTATGATATTATTTTCATCTAGGTTGAATGACAGAAGTATTTTCTGTTTGGGGCCTTGAGAAAAAGCTTTCCTGCAGCTTTCCTTTCAAACCTATTTTTGTATTTTCACTTTCAGGATTGGGTTTAGAAAATGTAAGCAATAAAAAGTGAAGAACTAATATTTACCAGAGCCACTTTTGCTGAGGCCTATCTGGAATATAAAATCAATGTAAAGTGGAGCGTTATCTGGCACTAAATAGAAAGTATGATTTGCATTTTCTCTGAGATGCAAAACAGAGAGAGGTGTTACACTTTATTTTGATGGTCCACTTTAGACATACATTCTATTAACTAAGTAACTTTGCAACTATACGTCAAAATAAAGTGTTACCAAGAAAGATACCAAATACAGGCTCAGTGACCGCAGACATGGATACACAGACAAACATGAATTTAAGAGGAGGAAGTCTGGGTGATTTGAGACTTGAGAGGTAAAACAGGCTTTTTCTCCTTCACGGTAACAAGCGTAGAGTTTAAAGAGAATACATTTAAACATGCTTTGTGTCTCTGATTAATCCAATATCAAAACTTGAATTTATTCTCATTGTTCAGGTTAATGATTGTCCTGAACAAATGTTTATTTATTCTTGAATATGTGGACTCCATACTGTCTATACAAAGCTCTTGGATAATTGGGGTCCCTGCCTCTCCTGTGAATATGAAAACTCATTAATTACATTCTCACAATCTCACTAAGTTCAATTTAGACTGCAAACTGGGTATTGAGTAATTATTTTTTATGAAAAGAAATTAAATCATTAAAAGGCATTTAGAGGCACAATATGTAACATTTTTTGATTACAATATCCAAAAGCCACTAGAACAATGTTATATATTTTGTTGACTTGTGTACTTACATTATACCAAATGTTTCCAAGAATGTTCAAAACCTGAGAAATAAGCAATTTTAACCAGGATACGGACTGAATGCATCATAGCCGCGTTACCCTTGGTTTCCGGGTTTATTTTGTGGAAACACCAAAGACGCTTTAATATATTATGTGTTTTATTAGACAGGTGAGCAACTGTTTGGAAACATTCACTGACAGAAAACTAATCATGTTATATAGCTCAACATAGTAAGCCTTATTGTTTAAATCTCATTTTCTTTATTTACAGCGAGTACCATGTTTTACCATGTCTAATATAGATCTAGCTTATTGCAGTGTGCAACAAGTGTCCCATAGCAGCCGCTGAGCGAACGCAGCGTAGCACTAAAACAATTTTCAACACACAAATGTATCTAATATGATAAACAGTGCTGCGTTACCACACATATGCGCTTGACCGGAAGAAGCAGAAGTGGCGACTGTGGCATAATAAAAGTTCCACTGCTCTCGAACCATGTGTCACGCTCGTCTCTCATTAGCAATCACTCCAGCGGCCTCGTTTCTGCTCTCACAGCACTCGCCCTGCTCTGCTTCATAATACAGTAACATTAATATTCTCATCCACAAACATAATTTCTGCTCAAATCCCATCCCGATTCTTTTCCACCGACTGTAGACGTGAAGACAACACCTCCCACGATTCCACGAAATCAATGCGTCATCAAGCTACGCCTTTGTTTTGAATAAGCGACCTCTAGCGGCAAAAATGTGCATATTGTGGCTTCAAGGGAATAACGAAAAAGAAATAAGCGGTAAAATCCAGCTCTGTTGTAGTAATCAATTTAAATTTTTTGCAAATAATATATTTTATTACTCTTATTTGTATTTCTAATGTCAAAAACGCAAAACATTCAGTTTTGAATTACATTAGACATATATTGATCAAATAGCATGTTTTCATTTCAAAATAGCGAAATTTCATAAGAATGTTGAGTAGTTTAAATCACTGGATATTACAAAAGGAATTAGTAATACAATATGAATATAATATACTTTTTTTTATCACTTATTCTGATTTTGACTTTTTTAACTTCTCTTTCTGATGAAAGAGTGCTGCAAATGCTCTGATAAATTTATTCCAGCAATCTCATAATAATAATGTTCATAATAGTTTTGTTTAATTGACGTTTAGGCAAGTTCGGACAGTCTTTCTTGCAGCATGGTGGACACAGGTTATCACAGGTGCAAGATACAGGCTAAATATAGAAAAATTAAAGGATTAGTTCACATTCAAATGAAAATTTCCTGATAATTTACTCCAAGATGTTCATGTCTTTCTTTCTTCAATCGAAAAGAAATTAAGGTTTTTGATGAAAACATTCCAGGATTTTTCTCCATATAGTGGACTTCACTGGAGCCCAGTCAAAATTACAGTTTACAGCGCTCCCAGATGAGAAATAAGGGTCTTATCTAGAGAAACCATCGCTCATTTTCTATAAAAAAAATTAAAAATTTTATACGTTTTAACCATAAATGCTCATCTTGAGCTAGCTCTCTTCTTCTTATCTATTAGAATTCTGGCAGTGCAGACACAAGTGTATTACTGCCCTCAACAGGTCAAAGTTTGAACTAAATTGCCATATACAATATGCTAGTGCAAGCATTTAACAATTAGTTCAAACTTTAACCTGTGGAGGGCAGTAATACACTTAGCAGTGTCTACACTGCTGGAATTCTAATAGAGAAGAAGAAGAGAGCTAGTTCAAGATGAGCATTGATTGTTAAAACGTATATATATTTTTTTATTTTTTAGAAAATGAGTGATGGTTTCTCTAGATAAGAGCCTTATTTATCATCTGGGAGCGCTGTAAACTGTAATTTTGACCTTCAACCGTTTGGGCTCCGTTGAAGTCCACTATATGGAGAAAAATCCTGGAATGTTTTCATCAAAAGCCTTCATTTCTTTTCAACTGAAGAAAGAAAGACATGAACATCTTGGATGACATGAGGGTGAGTAAATTATCAGGAAATTTTAATTTGAAAGTGAACTAATCCTTTAAATGATGGAGAGAAAAAAAAAACATGAAATGAAACTAAACTAAAACTTCCAGTAGATGGCGGCAAATCATTGTCATAACAAGTGAGTCAAACGATCTCTTCAAAACGGCTGACGCGTAATGTGTTTTCTGACCTCCAGATGTCGCTGTTTCTCTGTTATCTTCACTCTCTGATCTCCAGCAGGAACTGACGTTTGTGTCTACGACTACATGAGCAAATTTTCCAGCTGGAGGAAAATGTCCAGCGTCAAAGATCCGAGAGTCTGAAGGTAGGAATCGTCATTTATTCACACAAATTCTTACCGTGTCGTTAAGTTTACCCGCCAGCGCTGTTCTTCTGCCTACCGGAAGTATAGTGTGTTCTGTTTCTGTAAAGTATTTGTGCTGTTTGTTTTTCTTTTGCTTGTGTTTTCACTTTTGTTGGCGCGCTGAGTGCGCCGAAATTCCGAATCATTTGCACAAACATTGCGTAAAGTTTCTGAAACAACTTTCTGCGAGAGATCTCTTGTTTAAGTGTTTAGATATAATCTTTTGAGATGTTTTACAATGTCAGGCTGTTAGTTGCAGGTTATTTACTGTGCTGGCATATTTGATTAGAAATATCAATCTGTATTTATTGGTAATCTAGAGACTATTAGCTATTTTTTCTTTATAAACTTTTGTTTAGTTTCTGGAATGTCTTTCAAACAGTATTTATGCCTTATTTATTACAATAAGATGGGGTTGCAATTCTATTTGGATCACTTATTAATCAACATTTCATCTAATATACATAATAAAACCCTCTTAAGTTCAGAAGAGGTTAATGAAAGTTAGTGATGAAGCTTATGCACCTTTTTGCAACACTGTATGAAGCCTATAACAATTTAACATTAGTTATTTTATAGTAATAACAATTTAGTAACTTTTTCACTCATCTGTATTTAAAGTTAAAATCTTGCTTGCCAGTTTTTTATGCATGAAAATGCATATTTACTTATTTATCCCAGTGTTTTTTCTTTTTTCAAAGAAGCTGAAAGCACAGTTGATATTGTGTAATAATTATAACATTTGTATGTTTCTAATAAGCTCTTTTGTACGCCGCTTTGAGTCAATATTGTTGTGGGAACTGACAGCAGGTTTTGTCTTGTTTTTTGCCTTTTGCCTGGCATAACTAAAATAGGCTTGTATTAATGAGGATTTGGCACACATGGCCTGAAAATGGTGGCATTTAATTGTGTTTTTCCTGTAGTGTTGCGTCATTGTAGTTCAATGCATGAATCATGTGCTTTGCTAGCTGAATATGCATATTGTAACAAATTTTTCTGTTTTTCTGTCACTTAAACCGATTATATTATGTTTACTGTAAACAGGGCAGATGTAATGACAGGTTTCACACATTATGAGTGCTGTATTGTGTCATCTATCATTTATTTACCCTTCTGAACTTTCTCACTGTCTTGGGAACTATCTGTCTTCTCATGACTTGTTTTGCAAGTGCTTAGAAAAGCACTGAAACCAAATCGGAGTCACGCTTTGTGTTCAGTGCATTTCTGAGTCTTAAAAGTGAGCTGATGTTCATAAACGGACGCATTTAAAAGCCATATGCATTATCTAGTTATTCATTTCTGTACTTTGAACAGCTGCATTGAAGCTTGATAAATCATTTTATTGTTAAGTACAAAAACATGACTTCCTTTATAATTTGACACCATCTTTGAAAGGCTTTGAATCTGGGGGGTTTCAAATGCATAAATAAGTGATATTTATCATTGTTAATACAGTGCAGTCAGTCATGAACCCTGAGTAGTGTGTGAACCATTCCTACAAACTTTTGGCTGCAACAATTTAACAACACTGAGAGTGCAGAGTATGACACCAGCCTTTTTTCTGGCATGAAAAAGAAGAGAAGACACAGTAACTAGATATTGCACTCCATTTTGAACCAGAAAATGTATCTGCAAGAACAACAAATTGCTGCAAAATGTTGCTTTAATAGAAGGTTTTTAGCACTATAGAATAGTCATGTTCATGTAGCACAAGCACAACACTGAAAATCAATGGAAACGTAGCGCAGTGGAATAGAAAAAAAATCTGCTAAATGTTGCTGAAGAACTACTTTGCTTGGCAGAAGAATTATTCATTTTGACTAAATTGCATTTTTTTTTTTTATTTTTTTTTTTTTTTTTGCAACTGCACATCAGTTAAATTCTTTATTAAGGACCCATTATGCCCCTTGTACAAGATGTAATATAAGTCTCTGGTGTCCCCAGAATGTGTCTGTGAAGTTTCAGCTCAATATACCCCACAGATAATTTATTATAGCTTGTCAGATTTGCCTCTATTTGTGTCCCTTTAAATGCAAATGAGCTGCTGCTCCCTGCCTGCCCTAGAAGAGGGCGGAGCTTTAACAGTTCGCGCTTCGGTTGCTCAACAACAACAAAGCTGGAGAATCTCATGCAGTCAAAATGAGGATTGTCATTAACGGTGTTCAGCCTTACATAGTTCAAACCGGAGTCGACACTGATGGAGAGACTCAGGAAGAAGTTACAACTTTTAGAATGCAATGTTGTAGCAGTTTGTTGTAGTACTTAAAAAAAGTGATTTCTGTTTGCATTGAACTTTGAGCGTCATTAAACAGCAACATAATCAAGGACCCCTTTAAAGTGATAAGTGCTATTGTTCTGAAACTGTAATCAACTAAACTCTGGTTTGCATTGTGCATAATACCCCTAAATGACACATTCTCCCTTGTCTTGACTTGTTGGAGATGTATATCTAGGTTTTTTCATTACTCCATGTTTCGTCATCACTGTCACACTTAAATAACATAAATCCATCCTGCCCTATTTTTGGGGGATTTTGCACATAATCAGTGAAGCTGTGAATGAGGAGCTGAAACCCAGTTCTGTCTTGAGTTTGTACCTAATTGGTTCTGTTTCAATTGCAAGCTGGCATGTCTCGGGCCAGCAAAGCACAGGGAAATGTCTGGTATGTGCTTGTAACCGCCTGCCATTCACCCATTAAATCCAGAGTTTGACACGCCCTCACTGACCATGCACATGAACTGGATTTTCTCTGCTGACGTTTTGTGCATTTCAAAAACTAAAGATTACAGATCGGAAATATTGAGGATGCTTTTGTCAGAAATCCAAAATTTGAGATTGTTGAATCGTAATGTGAAAAATGTTCTATGGTCCGGGGCTTTACGCTTGCATTTCTTTTTAGGAACACTTGTGATCCCGATTTTTAAAATTTTTTATTAGCTTCTGATCAATAACAGAAATTATCCTTCCCATTACAGGCTGATATTTGACTCCTTAAATTGATTTGAAGTTTTTGTTTTACCTTTTGTGAGGTTTTTTCTTTTAATCTAACCCACGTATATGATTGTCATCTTTTTGTCATTCTTAAATTTATATTTATAAACTTGTTCAAAGTTTTTAATTCAAACAATAAATCCAATTAGAATAATAAGACAAAATCAGGTAGAATAACTTATCACTTACCAATCAAATGAAATCCATATCAACAGAATTCATCTTTGCATTGCACAGGTGGCAAAGAAGAACCACACAAAAGTGGCATTTAGGTATATTTAAACACCGTTTAATAAGACTTAAATGTGGCATGAATGCATTTAAATTCATAATAACAATGTTATGAGATTAATGTTTAAAAATATAAAGTTTAGACAATAAATTGAATAAAATAACTGAAATAATGCTTTTAAATAGAAATTGAAACTGTAGCTGTCTGTCGGTGACGGTGTTTTTCACTGAATACAGCTTATTTTTAACCACTTCCCTTTTTCTGTGCTTCTAATATGCAAAGCTGCTTTGAACAATTACCAATTGTAAAAGCGCTATATAAATAAATTTGACTTGACTTGACTGAATTATTCATTCAAAATATATTTTTCACAGTTGCACTGTATAGCCCTTTGGTCCTGTCATGTGACAGCCTTGTGCATCTTTTTTCAAGCTTCAGTTGCTGTGGAGTCAATTCCCTTTTTCCTAGTGTAAGGTGCAGGCCAGGGTTGCATTCATCCATCTTTTCATGTTTTACAAGGTCTCTCATATCAAACATTTGAACAAAAGGGATTCATTTGTTTGATTTTGGACAAAATGTCATTGCTAGTGTTAGTGCATAATGGACTAAGTCTATTGCTCTGAGTGACAGAAGCTCATATTTGTAACCACAGGATGCACAGGATATTTGAATGTTAAAAATGGCCCAGAGCGATTCAGTATATTGACCACTGCCTTTAAAAATAACACTACTAGTGCATCATAATTTGCACTGAACATGCAATACATGTTTTGAAAGCACTGATGTCCTGAGCACCTGACATTGAAATGTAATATTCTCTCAAATTTTTTTTCCCATAGGCACCTGTTGTAAAGTTCCCGTCAGAACCCAGTGGTCTCCTCATGTACGTAGCAAGGCGAAGCTGACACCATGGCCCACATATCCAGTGGCAATGGGTTTAAGTTTGACAGGCCAGCCTCTCCGGGGGTGGTCCGGCCCAAAGGGATTGTGGGAAAGGAGGAGGCTTTACGCATGGAGGTAGAGGCCTTGGATAAAATTAAGCGTGAGAAAGGGCATACTCTCCCAGTCACAGCGTCTTCTGTTAATCCCCTTCCCAAACCGACGGCGCAAACATCCATTAGCCGTCAAGAGAAAGACCTCATTGTGTTCTGTGAATCGGAAACGCAGAAGAAAGAACAAAAAGACAAATTTGAGGACATCGATTTGGAGAAGCTGACCAAGGAGGAGCTGGAAAAGCTGCTTCTGGATGACAGTTTTGGCGTGAACAAAATGACAAGACCTTCCTCTTTGCTAGGTTGCAATCTCAGTGCATCGTATCCTGGAGGACATGCGTTCAGCCCTTCTTCATTTCACTGGACACCCACCCCAACACATGCACAGACTCCCATTTTCCCCTCTGCTCCTTTCATGAAGCCTCCATGCTCTTTCCAGAATGGCTTTAGTCCAGCTATGTCTCCCTTTATTAGTCTGTCAGCCCAACCGACCCCTTTCCTCTCCTTTACACCCATACAAACACCTGCTGCTCTGGCATACTCTCAGCCTGCCGTCACCCCAGAGATGGCAAAGCTGTTTGACAAAATTGCCAGCACTTCGGAATACTTGAAGAACGGCAGGTCCTCCAGCATGGAAACGGAATTGGCAAGCGCCAAGTCCTTGGAGCCAATGCCTCAGCCCTCAGAACCTCCCAACATCAGCCGATTTGAGTGGCTGGACCTGGACCCCCTCAACAAGCACAAGGAGGTGGAGGTCGAGGAGACACCCACTGTTTCAAGTTGTCCTTTCTTAGTGGAGTCTGGGAATGCTAAAGACCCATGGGATGCGGTTCTTCAGGATGAGCCTGAAGTTGTGGATAGTGGCAGTTCCTCGGCGCAGGTGAATAGCAAAGCGACTTTGGCAACCCAACCGAGAAGAGCATCAACAGGGGCGGCTGTAACAAGAAGCCAATCCATCAATATACCTGCAACCTCAACGAATCACAGCTCAGGCAAACAGGTAGGAGAAATTTCCTTTCTACTGACCCAGAACATGTTGGCAGCACTGTTTGTTTAGAAATGATTACTACTTCCTCTTCTGCAGAGTTAAGGAGGAAGTAGAAATGATCCCAGCCAGGTATCCTCAAATTCAAACCTGTTGTGTCTACTGCACACATAGTGAACAACTTAGTGGTACTGTTTCTCGATGTAATCAACAATACATATTTTCAAAATCAACTATGTAGTGGTTGATGTGTTGCAACAAGATGTGAGTGCGTCGGTCAAAGATATTCATCTAGCCTAGCGCATGTTTACATAGAAGAACAATGGAAAATAAATACAGTGGAATGTAAACCTGTTCTGTGTGAACTGCCCCTATGGCTGTAGCTGTCACGCTTTAAAGGGGATACATTTTGAGGGTTTTACCATTCAAACAGCTAAAGCACAACATGATATAAGATATTTGATATAAGAGGTCATCATACTTTAAGAATATCCTGTAAGTTTCAAAACTGAAAACTTCCTTGTTAGTCCTATAAAAGCTTTTAATGACACCAGGCCCGGCGAACAACTCGTCCCAGAATGTGCCTATCTATGATAGATAGGTGAAACGCCGCCTCCGCAGAAGAAATCAACACCTACTTCATCATTGCAACGTTAGCCCCGCCCACTGGCGTGTTAGTGAGATGACGAGGAGAGAAGAGCAGTACAGGACTAAAAATAACATTACCTTTCAAAGGATCCTAATGCTAGGAATATGGTTATTTATTTTCAACCATGTGAATGTCTCAGTTGAGCTTTATTTATTTTTTTTTGTATTCGGTTCATTTCTCTGTGGATTCCATGGTAAATAAATCGCATTTTGCCCCAGGCTTTGCAAACGGACTTTTACAATATGGACTCGACAGTAATGCAACAACATGTATGTAATTGTGTTAATTCTAATGCCTGATTGGATATGTAATCCTTCATGTGCAGTCAAATAATCTTTGTCTATGCGTCAGTAAATCAAACCAGTGATTAAACGGTCAACTTCACGCTGTTTCTCTTAGTAGGATGAAAATTTATTGTTATTTAAACAGTGATTAAATTATATATAGAAAGCAATCAAAGAACGCTCCCTTTACAATCGCTGGAGCTGTCAATCAAACAGCGCGAGTTTATCAGAGTTCTAGAGTTGCGCCAAAACTCACGTTTTTTTCAATGCATCTCTTAGTTGCATCACGTTTGCACTGTTAATTATGAAAGCATTCGTTAGTGTGCAGAAATTGAGTTGCAATGACGAGATCACTTAGTCTGGGTAAACCCAGCCTGATCTGCCGGCAATTTGATTTCGGTCTGCAACTCAGTCTGGAAACCCGTGCATTCATTTCTGCTGCGCTGTTACACTTTTGCGGGAACCAATCACAGACTGGCTTATCCACCTTCTCGCTATTGGCGGGTATAACACGATGACGATAGAGAAGCGACGGCAAGCAGCTTTCAAACTCTATCTGATCTACCCATCACTCCAAAATAACAATCGCAGTGACACAGATTGTGTTAAGCATTTACCTTATCTGAGAGAAATGTAGCAGAGCGTTCATCCGACAGTCTCTTCATAGGAAGATTACAAACAGCAATTAATGACACACAATGATTCTCTGCTGTTATTTTGGTGGTTTGCTTCACGATGTGAGTACAGGACTCTTTTACTTCAATGCCCCTTGATGTTAGACAATATTTTTATTATTTGCTCTATATGTTTCGTCTCCTTGCTTCTTGAATCTCGCGCCGCCTGAGCTGACTGGAATTCTTTTTGGTTGTCATGACAATGATGTAGTTTAGGGCGGCTATATTCCGTGTTCATTTACACTGAACCAGAACAGTATCAGAGTCGCCTCTCGACGATGCTGAATGACTTCTTTAGTTAGCAAACAAATTGCTTGAGTGGGTGTAAATACCGATCACTTTCATGTTTTTTTGCACAACCTGCAAAAATCGCTCGATGCCATTGCTGCTTCTGCAAACCGCGGATCAATGCTACAAACCAATACAAACTAACCCTGCATCTCAATCAGCTCCCTAGTACCCTAGATTGTGACTCAGTATATCATGCAAGTGAATGTGATTGATTCCCTGATCAGTGCCCTGACTACTGAACTAGGGAGCTGATTGAGACACACGGTAAGCCTGTCTGGAGTTTTCGCGTCGCTCTGCAAAAGTCACCCGGATCGTTGATCTGATTGGTTGAAGGACTATCCAATTGCGTGACTAATGCTCGTTGATCATGCCTCTTGTGCAGTAGGAAATACATAGCAAACTCCCCAGACCAATGTTCAATTTTAAATTGAGCTTTGTCTGGTGATAGCCAGACTAGAGATCACTGCTTTCATGCCGCAATCTAAATATAATGCCTTAGATTTAAGTGTAATGCTATAATCAACACTTTTCATGATTAGTTAACCTTGAGAACTGTAATAGTAAAAACATGCTAAAAGTTTTCAAGAGAGTAATAGCTATTTCATAAGCAAAGACGTTGGCCAATCACAGCAGTGGGCGTTTACACTGAAGTCTCACAGCAGACATGCCCTTAAAACAAATAAAAGGGCTAAAATCAGGGAAGGAAAAATGCCTTTTATTTCTAAATTATGTAAAAAAAACATACTAACATTATAAGTGCACCCCAGGATACATTATAAAACAATAAAACAATGCAGTTCATGACCCCTTTAAATTGCTAAAAATATCAAAACAAAGAAAACATACTAATTGACAAGTTAGATGATTAGTTGACTGTTGTGATCCACCCCAAATCGACAATAGTATTTTATAAGCGTCTCTTATGTGAGCATGAATGCACTGCTCTGTGATGTGACCGGATGCAGCAGTTAAAAATGTGTACATATGGTTTTCTAATTATTATACCGTGCCAGTGTGGTGAATGTCTTTGCAACGTTTTTAGCTGGGGGTGATTTGCATGTTTTGTTTTGGTCTTGTTCCTCATGGTTGGTTTCTTATCAAACTCTAGTTCAGCTGGTGCTTGGTCCTTTTTCAATCATCACGTTTTTATCAAAATTTTTCACTTTATCTTTGGTGTTTCCTTAGAAATGTTGTCACTGATTGCCAAAATAAAGAATGACTTCCTGAGAGGAATGTGCATTGAGCGAGACTTTGGTTCCTTATGGGGAGGGTGTATAAATGTGTGCTTTTCCCCCAGAAATCCCACTTCCTGTTTCATTATGTTTGTTTCTGACTAGGACAATTGGCTGTTATCACACATTTCCCACAGAACTTGTAGAATTCTTGCCCATAACTTCTACAACAGGATCAGCTTTCACTTTAGGATAAAATAAAGGGGTCAGTCAGAGGGTTCAGTCTTTTCACTTCCTCTTTTCAAGTATTAGGAATGAATATGGTTACATTTCTGAAGCACAGTCTAGTTCATCACTACGCACTATGCTGTCCTAGTATTCTGGAGTAAATCGGTTGTTGTCTTTGTGTAGTGAGGACTGCTGCTGGTCTCATTAGCACAGACAAGCCCCAGCTAGCTGTCTTTGCCCCATGGGTTCTTCCCTGACATGCCTGCAGCGGGGCCACGCAGCTCCCTGTTTCCATGGTAGCCCTCTTTCGGAGTGTGCGAAAGAGCGGCGAAACTAATCTGAGCTTTAGCTTTGGTGTACAGTTACTCTGCTTCACCGCACACAACACCAGATACTCTTATCACAAGCCCTGGATATTTCAGCCCTTATCAGCACACATCCCAAAAGACCTGTTTGTTGCTGTGTGTATCAACAGGCTTGGTGTAAGTGTAAGTTCACTGTTGCCATTACTTCATGCTTGTGGTTTGGGTTACAACACATTATCAAAAGTAGTTTCTTTTTTTGAGTGTGGTTGAAAGTATTTGGGATTAGTAGAGCCAATTGTTTTTAGGATATTTTATGCTACAGCATTCATAAAGGCAAACCAGATTAAACTATCTAGATGCATTATCTACCAGTGTAAACAAATTAAGTACTAGTGCCAAAGGTTTGTGTATTGGGTTGATCTGGTTCACTGGTCCATACCAATGCAAGTGTAATGTCAAAATGAATATGCTATTTAATGTACATTTAAAGGTGCCCTTGAATTGAAAATTGAATTTACATCAGCATAGTTGAATAACAAGAGTTCAGTACATGGAAATGACATACAGTGAGTCTCAAACTCCATTGTTTCCTCCTTCATATATAAATCTCATTTGTTTAAAAGACCTCAGAAGAACAGGCGAATCTCAACATAACACCGACTGTTACATAACAGTCGGGATCATTAATATTCACGCCCCCAATATTTGCATATGCCAACCCATGTTCCCAACATTATGAAAGGCATTAGACAAGGGCAGCCAGTAACGTCTGGATCTGTGCACAGCCGAATCATCAGACTAGGTAAGCAAGCAAGAACAATAGCGAAAAATGGCAGATGGAGCAATAATAACTGACATGATCATTGATATCATGATATTTTTTGTGATATTTGTAAACTGTCTTTCTAAATGTTTCGTTAGCATGTTGTTAATTTACTGTTAAATGTGGTTGAAGTTACCATCGTTTCTTACTGTATTCACGGAGACAAGAGCCGTTGCTATTTTCATTATTAAACACTTGCAGTCTGCATAATGCATAAACACAACTTCATTCTTTATAAATCTCTCCAACAGTGTAGCATTAGCCGTTAGCCACGGAGCCCAGCCTCAAACTCATTCAGAATCAAATGTAAAAAATATAACATTATACTTTACAATACTCACATAATCCGATGTATGCATGCAGTATGCATGACGAACACTTTGTAAAGATCCATTTGAGGGTTATATTAGCTGTGTAAACTTTGTCTATGCACTGTTCAAGGCAAGCGCGAGCTCCGTGGGCGTGGAGCACGAGAATTAAAGGGCCAGTAGCCCTGAATCGGCTCATTTATAATGATGCCCCAAAATAGGCAGTTAAAAAATGAATTAAATAAAATCTATGGGGTATTTTGAGCTGAAACTAGTGAAAATGCACTATCCAGAGTTAAATGGTTGTAATTCAAGAACACTTTGGAGTATAGACATAAGGCTGGTCTTGTTTTAAAGATGAAATTTGGCAGATTATTTTAGAAGTGTACTTATAACTTATGTAATTGAAACAGAAAAACAGTTATGGAAGTTTAAGTTTATGAAAATGTAAAAATATAATATTTTATATAAAATATATATTTTACAAAACAAATTTCAGGTTGATATCTCAAAAAATTAGCTTCCAGTAAGATTTTTTTCAGGTGCAGTACCAAACTTTTTCACTAGATGACAACCAATCTACTATGCTGACCATATAAAGGCGCCTCCATTTCCATATATGGTTTGAGTGATCTGAATTATATACTTCCATTATTTTCATACAATTTACGAAGTAGACATCCTATATAGAAGTAGTATGAGAAGTTTGGCAGAATTTGATATGAATTCAGCCTCTAATAAACATAAAAACAACATGTATGTGGGTTATAGATCACCGCCACAATCATAAATGTATTTTATTTTATTTTTTTCTATTTTCTATTAAAAACATTTTCAGACCATTTTTTATCAAAAATTTGAATGGATGTTATCTTTTGAACTCTTGGCATGAAAACAAACATGTTTCAACAATTCTTTAATGATTTTTCATGTTCATCGCTATTTCAAAATAAAGGTCTGAACATGCCTTATGAGTATGAAAATATGCTTGTTGCTAATTGATAAATTACTGCTCCTCTGTAATTTATTTTGAAAATCAAATGATTTATAGTTTGTCAAGATTAGTTAAGGTACTTTAGTGTATTGTATGACCTAATGCACAGATATATGGCTTTCCTGTAGCTCAGTGGTTAGAGCATGGCACTAGCAATGCCAAGGTCATGGGTTCGATCCCAGGGATTGCACATACTCAGATACAAATGTGTAGTATAATGCAATGTAAGTCGCTTTGGATAAAAGCGTCTGCCAAATGCATAAATGTAAATGTAAATGTAAAAGATCCAATACTTTTGACCTGTTTGACACGCATTATGTGTGCTAAATATGCCTGTGAGCGTACAGAAGCAGCCACATGTAGGTCAGACCTCACTCAAGCACCGATATTGTTGATAGACTGGTATCATTTGGTACGTTGACATCCCTTATGTATCACATCAATCACTAAGCCTCCTAGCCAACAAAGTAGCTCTTGTATTTGGACAATGAAGTGTTCTTAGTTAACACTGCAGCCATGTAGTTTTTGTTTTGTATTGAATGTGTTTGTAAATGTGTTCTGAACATCCCATCCCTGTGAACCTCTCGCTGTCAGCTTATCCCACATGAAAAAAAGAAGTTTGTTTAATATAACAGTGAATAATTAGATATATAAACAAATCTCTTAGTCACTGTTTACCATCAAGCACTCCGTCGACAGTGGAATGTTAAATCATCTGACGGAAATACAGTCATATTTATTTAGGGGAAGTATAATCAGGTCAGTCGGAGAGGGAAGTTCTAGTTAATCCATATCATCATTCTTAGCAGCAATAATTGAAAGGAAGTTACTGTTTCTGTGAATTCTATTACGCAAACAAACTTAGATGATGGTGGTGTTTTACTTAAATCCAACCAAATTCTAAGCTAATGCAAGCCAACTTCCTCCATCCTCTCATTCCTGAGTGTTTTATGAATTGTTTCTTGGCACTTCCCTTATAAACGTTTAACCTGAGGAAAAGGTTACTTTAGACTTGGGAGAGATTGCATATAGGGCAGCCAGAACTGTAAAAGTGTAGCTCTAAGCAAAAGCGGATGAATAATTTGTGAATGTGTGTCACATGGCATCTCATTTTTCTCTAAGGTTAGGCCTAGAGCTCTGGCCTAGTAAAAAGCTAAAGACACCATCATCTCATCTGATGCTTGTATGTCTTACCTGCAATAAAACACATGATCTGCTCTTTTTGTACACATTGACACACTCTTGATTTGTTTATAAGTTTAATTTTACTTCTGGTGAATGTGTCAGAGGCAAATGTTCTCATCAGAGTCCATGCTAATAAAATGCCACAAAAATGCAAATGAATTTATATAGGCTGCATAATAAATGTATTTAAACAGAAAACAAAACTTCCTATTTAATTTCCTAGAATGCAAGCCATTATTGAACCATTATTACCTTTTATTCCTCGTATTTCCATGTTGATGTGCCTTTTTGACCCATTTCCTTCCTAAAGGAAGTCTTTTTTAGCATTCCAGACATTCTTCACATTCTCAGTATCCTCTCACCAAACAGAGAGACTGTCTTGTTCCACATTTGAACTGGGATGTTAATGTCATCAATCACTAGTATTTGATACCACTGTACATACTACAGACTGTTTACAAAACATAAATGATTTCATCTACATGTCAAATGTCATCATGTCTGTCTTTTTACAGGTCAGTAAGGGAAGTGCAAATGTACTCTCAAAGTACTCTGTCTTACAGCAAAAGGAAGCCCAGAATCTAGAAGTCGTAGCATTCTGTGAAGACATTTCAAAGTGAGTTATGATTTTTTTTGTTTAAAAACATAATAACCTCAGCAAAAAGCAGGTCCTGCTACTACAGCTGTGTTGTTAATCTGATATCAGAAGGTCCCAGGATACCTGAATCAGCACTGTCATTATAGATTCTATAGGGGAAGCAAGGCTAGTATTGCCTTGAGGGACTAATTGGGGAAATGCCTCAAAACCTCATTGTTTTCAACAAGCTGCCCATCAAAGCTAAAATTAGAGAAGTAAAACGCAGGACGTCTACAGCTGTATGTTGGCCATGTAACAATGAAATCTAATGCCATGTTTCCTATTTATCACACAAAGAGAGCATGTACAAATGATTAACAAAGGACCTAAGACCGAACCTTGAGGCACACCAGATTTACCTGTGTTATGTCTTCATTTACACAAAGTGTTGTCCTTCCTTTTTGCAGACTGAGGTCAAAGTTCCCGCATAATGACCTGACTTCCAATCCTGGCTATGTTCTCAGCCCTGTGATCACTCAGAGGGATGCAGGAGGAGACAATGGTGGCAGTGTGAAAGTGTCCATTGAGATTTCTGATTCTCAACAGCCTGTAACTTTCACATGTGACGGTAAGCGTTTCTGTGACTGGGAATTTAGCCATTACAAAATAAGCTTTTGACAGAGGATAACGTGCTTTTATATGAAAATTGTTATGCAAACAGTTAAGGCAATTAAAAGGGCGAGCTTACCCAAAAATGAAAATTAGAAATCCACAGAAGAAAGTCATGGTTTGGAACACTAATAATATGAACTCTTGATGAATCACAACAGTAAACTTCTGTGAATGTCTGCTATAAAGGAAACTGACAAATGAAGAAGTCATGACAAAGCGCCAGAGAGCATTTCTTGGCTGCTGCAACACATTCTTTTTTTACATAACTGTCATGGTGCGTCTGCTCAACAGATTGATACTTCAACCAGGGTTCCTGTGTTTTTCATTTTTATGCTTGCAAGTCACTAGCTGAGGTTTTACTGGGTAACCTGTCTGTGGTCCAAGCACAGGAAGTCCTTTTCATTGAGCTGTAGTGGCCTTGGCACAGTTCCCTGTGAAGCGGCTGTGTTCTGAAGACTGCCGGGCCTCGTTTTTTGTGCAGAGTCTCTGGCCACCTCACTCCTGGCAGGAAATCAAGACTGGCCTTTTGTGTTGAAGAATTTTTCTGTGTTGTTACTGCCTAAGCCCCATAGCTCTTTTTGTCCTGGATAAAATTCAGCATAGACTATGGTCTTAGAAAGGGAAAAAGGGACACAGTGTCTGTCGGAACCTGAAGTTGCCACACAGACGGCTAATGTTTGAGGAGTGACTTGGTTATAAGGATGGATGCTGATATTGATGCTAGTTTCTCAAGTTCACACTGTTCTTGCTTGTTTTCTCTCTTAAACTTCTGACCCAGTTTGTTGTGTTAGATTAAGAGATTTCAAATTTTACTGAAAGTAAACTGAGTTTGAAACAATATTCCTTCCATCTATGAACCGAGGGGGGAAAAAAGAGGTCACGTTTTTACTTTCCTAATCCATACAGAGAAGTACCATGCAGCTGAATAATGGACATACCATCTCTTGGCATGCCAAGGCTGACTGTCTGAAACTTCAAAGAGGATAAAGAGGTTTTTGAGGTTTTGCTTGGTTTGTTTAAGTGGAGGAAAATGCTTAGCTGTGTGTAAGGTTAGTAAAGTTAGCAATTCCAGACATTCTTGGCATAAAAGATGAGGCAAATGAAACTGAGGAGGCTACTAGTGTTTGAACGTGTGGAATATGAAGGCTTTTCCAGGATAAACTCCGATTATGTGTCTCAGTTTTCTGATCCCTGGATCAGACCTTCTCCCCTCTCCTCTTCAAATGTAGGTACATACCATTTGACAAAGCTTTTAAGTAGAAAAGTTTAGTTTTATTTACAAATTCGGCAGTATTTACTTCAGGATTGTATGTATATTGATTTAGTTCTACTCTAGCCTTTCGGGTTTTTTCCGTGGCTTCCTTATGGCCGTGGATTTCCCTCCACTTTAGACCAACCGCAGTCTGCTGGCATTCCAGCACCATGTGTGTTGCTGTAGTACCACGAAATAGGATGATAGAGTAGAAATTTTACTGGCATCCCACAACCCTTGAAAGCAACCCCAAATCCACCACCAATTAGGCATGACCATCAGACCTTTAGGCTTGAAAAACAGGGCAGACACGAAGAGTCCAGGCCAGGCAAGGCTGACTTACTGTAATCCAGCCCTAGGCTTGGAGCTTGAAGAGGGGATCATTCCAAGGAGGGGTGTGGGGCCTGTTATTGCTGCAGCCTGGGGTGACCATGAACAATATGTTGGGTGTCAGATGTTTGCTCTGATCTAGTGGAACTTTTTATGCCAAATCCATTTCGCACCAATCTGTTATCGTGCTTTTCCATCTAAATGAACCTGAAGAGGTTCACATTTAGTTCATCGATCCTGTTCCAAATGACACCCCCAGCCCTTGCTGTCCACAGTCAACACTGCATGAACTGTTGGGTAAGAGTCCGCTGTGAAGTCCACAACAGTGCAAGCTTGTAAAATGACATGGCCAATATGATGCATCCTTTTGCTATTTTTGTGCAATACCTAGCAGATGACACCTGTGGGATGGTTCTCAATGTATTTAAAGGGGTCTTTGATTATGATTTCACTTTTTTAAACTTTAGTTAGTGTGTAATGTTGCTGTTTGAGCATAAGCAACATCTGCAAAGTTACGACGCTCAAAGTTCAATGCAAAGGGAGATATTTTCTTTTACAGAAATCGCTTTTTAAGGACTACAACAAACGGCTGGTAGGGACTACAATGAACTTCTTCCTGGGTTTGTGACATCCCAAACCCCAAAATTTACATAAACCCTGCTCCCGGGAACATGCAACAAAGGGGGTGAGGCCATGTTGGGCTGCTTTAGAGAAGAGGAAGAGTTGTTGTAGTAGAGTGTTGTTATCATGCCGTCATTTTACACCGGACTGCTTCACAAACGAGGGTCAATTCAACTCTGGATTTGCACAAAAGATGAACATGACGGCACATGCTAGTGGATGAGTTGAATCAACTCCACAGCAACTACATAAATTTATCCACTAACCATTTAGAAATGTCCAGTTTCATTCTAAAAGTTGTAACTTCTTCTTGAGATTCTCCAGCTTTGTTGTTTGCATTTAAAGGGACACACACAAAAGCGTTTTTTGCTCACACCCAAATAGGGCCAAATTTAGCAAGCTATAATAAATGATCTGTGGGGTATTTTGAGCTGAAACTTCAGACACATTCTGTCGACACCAGAGACTTGCATTACATATTGTGAAAAGGGGCATAATAGGTCCAAAGAATGACAATTCTGTCATTGTTTACTCAACCTAATTTTTTTCCAAACCTGTATGACTTTCTTCCATGCAACATAAAAGATATTTTGAAGAATGTTTTGTCCATACATACAATGAAAGTCAGTAGACACCACTGACTTCCATTGCATGAACCAAAACACATTTCTTTAACTTCTCTGTCCACGGGTGGCTTTTTTCTTCATGTTTATTGTGTTTCTTTCCCCAGTGAGTTCTCCAGTGGACCTGCTCATAATGCAGGCTCTGTGTTGGGTCCATGATGACCTGAACCAGGTGGACATAAGCAGTTACGTTCTCAAGGTCTGCGGACAGGAGGAGGTTCTACAGAAGTGAGTCCTCCCTTTATCGTCTCTTTCCTTTTTTGCAGGCATTCTATCATATTGCATAAACAAGTCCCCTGCCAACAGTCCTTGAGAAACAGGGCTATTTTGCTTTAATTGTGCTAGTGAAATGTTTCCTTTTTACCCACACCATTGGAAGAGCAGAACCAACTGTGCTAAGTGAGGGAGGGTTTGCCTGCCCTAATAAGGAACAGAGGGAATGGGCAAAAACAAATCCCTTCCAAGCTCTAGGAAGAATTGAGTCTTTTTTTTTTTTTTTTTGTTATACAAGGCATCCTCCCTTAGTTACTGTGGGTGTCTCATGTTATTCCTGTGTTCATTGCAGAGTTTTGAAAGCCTTTAGTTAGTTTGTTGTTATGTTATAGTTCCCCAGTGTCTGTTGAATGCTGGCTTTCTTGTCCTCATTTGACCTTGGCAAGTTGATGTTTTTGTAAACTCTCTTATGCTCACCAAGGCTGCATTTATTTGAAATACAGTAAGTGTAATTTATTACTGTGATGACAGCTGAAATTTCAGCATCATTACTCCAATCTTCATTGTCACATGATCCTTCAGAAATCATTCTTATATGTTGATTTGGGACTCAAGTAACATTTCTTATTATTATCAATGGTGAAAACAGTTGTGCTGCTTAAAATAACAGCATTTATTTGAAATTTGTAACATTTTAAATGCTTTTACTGTCACTTTTGATCAGTTTTATTATAAAGTTGACATTACACTGTTATTCATTGATTCATTTAGGCATTGTTACTCTTGGCTCTAGCCCATGTCTAAAGCATCTTTAACATTTATCTTCCAGTAAACACAGTCTAGGCAGTCATGAGTACGTGCAGAACTGCAGGAAGTGGGAAACGGAGATCAAACTACAGCTCCTTTTTCTTAACACAATGAGACGAGATCTGGCTCGAACGGTAAGACGCTTACAAAGGTTAGAATAAATAAATGAACTAGTTGTTCACTGCACTGCTATCTTCACAAGTTTTAATGGATAAATATATGTTTTCTCTATGTATGCTAACAGGCAGAAGATGACATCTCCCCCATTGACTTGGAGAAATACCTTGGCCTAGTGGAGAGGCCGTTTAAAGAGGCAGTCACAAGGTGGGAATGTGCTGCATCTTATCTACTGCCTCTACTAAAGGCCAAGAAAGCCACGGGTGGCCTTTGAAGTCCCTGATTGTGCTTGTTGATTTCTCTCATTCCTTTGCATGTTTTTTCTTCTGTAGAGAGGGTCTTGCTGAATACCTAGAAGGCTATCATAAGCAAGTCAATGTCTGCCTTCAGAATGAGGTAACTTATTTTTTAAACACAGCAAGCTAATTTAATGAAAATAAAGCATTTGAAAATATTTCAGGTTCTTTCTTTCGATCTCTCACTCTGTTTCTGTTTCTCTCACTAGAGCACTCAGTATAAAACAGTGGACAGTGTGGTTCAGTCAGTTAAGAATCTCTGCTGTGCTCTGGATGAAGTTGAGACACCAGCCATCACTGATGCCATCAAGAGGCTCAAACGCTCTGTCAACCTTCCTAGAACACGTTCCCCAGAGGTCAGAGAAGCTTCAGTGTAAAGTAGCGATGCACAAAATTAAAAATGTAGCTATGTAACTTTTTTTCGTTTTATGACAAATAACCAATTGTTGATCAGTGGCTGATGTTACAATTCTGTACTAATTTGTAAAACGTAAAATAAAATAAAACACTAAAGACTAAAATCAGTTGTTTTTAAATGGTGAAAGTAAATTTAGGCATAAGAAAATTATAATAATTAGTATGAAAAATGGATATTGGATATTTTGAGATCTACTAAAGATTGCATCTAATTGTGTTTAATTAAATTATTAGTGTGAATTAATTTGATTTGATTTTTCCCAATACACACTAATACTGTTATTTTTTTTATAAATCAATAGCTGATATTGTGCATCCCTAGTCTAAAAAACACAACAATTTTTAGTCCTTATTTATTTATTTACTTTCTGTTGAAAACACATGTTTCAAAACTGTTTTGCAGGCTGGTGCCACAGGTTCAGCTTCTGCAGGTTCAGCTAATGGTAAGCTCAGCTCCTAAAACATCTCAATGTTCTTCTTTTAAAAGGTTAAGTGTGTAATATTTTCAGTATTAAAATTTTTTTGTCCTAATATGCGGTCATCTACAGTTAAACACTTTTGGCTATTAATTTCCATTGGAAAGAGTAAACACTATGACTCTGAGGTGCTAACTTTGTTCTGTTGTTTAATTTCTCATGATTTAATCCACTTACGAATCCAAATTCAACCATCTTATATTATTATTATTATTAAACTTTGGTCTGACCAGCTTGGTGCCGCAACATTGACTCAACCAATAACGTAAATTTGAGATGTGATGAGATCTTTTTGTTTGACTAATGGTACATAGGGAGAGAAGCCAGTTTGAAAATTGTCATTATTTTTGCACTTCAAGGTGATGACACAAGTGGTGCAGAAATCACGTACTTTAGCTTCAAAGGATTATTTCACTTCAGAATTAAAATTTCCTGATAATTTACTCACCCCCATGTCATCCAAAATATTTCTCTTTCTTTCTTCTGTCGAAAAGCAATTGGCTAAGGTTTTTTAGGAAAACATTCCAGGATTTTTCTCCATATAGTGGACTACGCGTGACCTTTCCAACATGATAACGTAATGCGTGGCGCATCACAGAGCTAGTGCAAGATGAGCATTTGTGGTTAAAAGTATATACATTTTTATTTATTTTTTTTGAAAATTACTGATTGTTTCGCTAGATAAGACTCTTATTCCTAGTCTGGGATCGTGTAGAGCCCTTTGAATCTGCATTGAAACTACAATTCGGACCATCAACCCGTTGAACCCTGTTGAAGTCCACTATATGGAGAATAATCCTGGAATGTTTTCCTCAAAAACCTTAATTTCTTTTCGACTGAAGAAAGAAAGACATAAACATCTTAGATGACATGGGGGTGAGTAAATTATCAGGAAATTTTAATTCTGAAGTGAACTAATCCTTTAAGGCTATGAATGCTAAAATCTGGAATTCAAAAAAAAAATTAAGATGTGCTTATCATCCTGCAGGTTGCAAAAGCCCAGTGGAGGAGAGTTTAACATCACTCACAGATGCTGTGTATGAGCTCACTAAGCTCTATCTGCAGTCTTTCTGCCCAACTACTCCTGGTTGCACGATGGAAGAGCACATGGAGGACGGCAGGGACAGCAAAGAGGCCTCTGGCACCACAGAGCACCTGCAGTTCACTCTGTTTGCTGTTCATGGCATTCCTGCTACCTGGGTCAGCAGGTAAGCACTCTGTCCCTTTTAGTCTGAACCTGGTCTAAATATTAACTGATACTTTAATAATACAAACAAATGGATTTCAAGTGAAATCCATTTACTCGTTTTGGCGCATTCAGCCTCACAGTCTAAATAAGCACTAAACGCTGTTTAATTCAGTTCAGACTTATAATGACTCTGTATAACAAACTCACAGCCAAGGTAAACTTCTCTACTACTTTCAAAGCACTGCCTTAGTCCATATTCATTACACTGTTATTTCCTGCTAGATAATTTGAGTAATTTTGGCTCTGTGTTCTCTTGGAGCAATCAACCTCAGTAAATTATATCTAGACCATTTAACGTTTAACCCAACTTGGAGAACTTAGATTCGCATTATTCCCATCCACTGCAAATAACTTTATTCAGCACGCTTTTACTTAAGGCCACATATAAAAATTATGTAAGGAATGAGGATTGTGTGTTCTGATAATGAATATTCTGACTGCCATGATGATCTCCTATTACTAGAGCTGTGCAGTACAGCGAAATATTTTTACTACTTTTGACATTCAGTATATATTTTGATGCTTATGCATTTGTTCCTAAATGGCTTAAAATGGTGATTTTAATTTTTGTTGATTTACAAAAGTTAATAAAAAGGACCAGAAATATTTTTTCTAAAAGAATTAATACTTTTGTTCTGCAGTGATGTGTTAAATTAATTAAAAGTGATGGTAAAGTCTTTTTATAATTTTACAAAAGATTTCTATTTCAAATAAAGGCTGTTCCGTTCCACTTTATATTCATAAGAAAATCCTGAAATGTATCAGTTTCCACAAAATATTAATCAGCACAACTGTTTTCAACACTGATAACAATAAAAATAATGTTACTTGAGCACCAAATAAGCTTATTAGTATGATTTCTGAAGGATCATGTGACACTGAAGACTGGAGTAAATATGCTGAAAATTCAGCTTTGATCACAGGAATAAATTACATTTTAAAATATATTAAAACAGCATTTTAAATTCCAATTTCTGTTACCAAATAAATGCAGCCATTTAGGGCTGCACAATGATTAATCGCGATTAATCGTTTGCAAAATAAAAGTCTGTTACGTAACGTGTGTGTTCTGTGTATAATAATTATGTATATATAAGTACATGCACATACATGTATAAATGTAAGAAATATATACATGTATGAATAAATATACATATTTATATATATTTATATTACATATAAATATAAATATTTTATATATAAATATTTTTTTTTCTTAAATATTAAAATTTAAGTATATACATATATAAATATACATATTTATATATATTATATTACATATAAATATAAATATAAATATTTTATATATAAATATACATTTTTTCTTAAATATATACATGTATGTGCATGTACTTATATATACATAATTATTGTACAGAGAACACACACGTTACGTAACACAAACTTTTATTTTGCAAACGATTAATCGCGATTAATCGTTGTGCAGCCCTACAGCCATTGTAAACATAAGAGACTTCTTTTTAATCTTGTTGACCCCAAACTTTTGAACGTGTCTGTGTGTCTGTGTGTCTGTGTGTCTGTGTGTCTGTGTGTCTGTGTGTCTGTGTGTCTGTGTGTCTGTGTGTCTGTGTGTCTGTGTGTCTGTGTGTGTGTGTGTGTGTGTGTGTGTGTGTGTGTATACATAAACTGATGAGCCGAAACATTATGACCAGTCACAGGTGATGTGAATATCGTTGGTCATCTCCTAACAAGGCCACATATTAAGGTTTGGGTAGATTAGATGGCAAACAAACAATCAGTTCTCGTGATCAACATGTTGGATGCAGGAGAAATGGGCAGGAATAAAGATCTGAGAGACTTTGATAAGGCCCAAATTGTTATGGCAAGGCGACTGGGTCAGAGTATCTCTGAAATGGCAAGGTTTGTGTGTGCTCCCGGTCAGCAGTTCTCCAGATTTCAATCCAGTTGAGCATTTGTGGACCAGCAGTATATTAGGCAGGCGGTCATAATGTTTTGGCCCATCTGTGTATGCATGTATATTGAAATATTTGATATATCACCAAGGCGATTTCTTAGTCTTTCAAAGTTGAATACAAGTTTGTAGAAGTCTTTGGAGGTGGAAGTGAATTAAACCGTTCTAGCTTGCTTTATCTCTAGCTCGTTTATTTATCTCCACTCCGCCAGCAGCACTTATCTGCCATGGCCGAAATAGACATGACTAGTGATTTCCATCCAGAACAGTGTGAGCAGGCAGAGCTGGACAGAGGTGTGGTGTGTTTGGAGGCAGAAGAGGGTCAAAGTTCTGCATCACTCTGTTCTGTATTTTGATCCAGTTCTCTTGAGGGGGAATTTTGTTACTGATATTTTTTTTTCTTTTCCCCCAGAGGATACTCTCTAGCACAGTGCTTCATCATGGAGCCTATTTTTAGCAGCATGAAATATTTCCCCAGACCACACCAAAAGAGATTCAAAATATGTATCCTTGTGCCATCTCCATCTGTAACCCTAAAAATGTTTGAACTTTGATTGGCTGTTAAAAACACTGAGGCACTCTGCCATCATTTGAAAGATATTTTAAACAAGTATTTGAATGAATATATACAAACCATTTGTGTGTAAATTTCAAACAAAAAAGGTTATAAATTAGTTTTCAAACAATAGTAGTGTTCACGTTTTGATTATTTACATCATATTCAGTCAAATCATGCAGGTTTTTAATTGATGAATACAGGCCAGTGTTTTCATCCCTTTCCGTGCCGTAGAGTAATTTTTCCTTCCTGTTTTCCAGTTTTGAAAAATACTACCTGATGTGTGCCCTGACCCACAACAACAGGAATCTCTTCAAGCCTGTCCAGTCCAAAAAAGTGGGAACGTACAAGAGCTTCTTCTAC
Organism: Chanodichthys erythropterus; assembly: GCF_024489055.1. Lineage (NCBI taxonomy): Eukaryota > Metazoa > Chordata > Actinopteri > Cypriniformes > Xenocyprididae > Chanodichthys > Chanodichthys erythropterus. Next base: position 40,417,131 of record NC_090227.1, on the reverse strand, counting down.
CACATCAAATGGGATGAATTGTAAGTATTAATGCCCCTTAAACATGCTGGCACGCTACTTCCTGCAATTTTTAGAATTAGAAGGCAATCGGCAGGGTTGCTGCCAGTTTCTTCTGTTGGTGACGACTTCCCCTGTTTCTTTAGGATAAACTTCCCTATTTCAGTGGCGCTGTTACCACTGGAGGCCATGTTGAGTCTTTCTCTCTATGGGGTCCTCAACCAGAACGCAAATAACTCGCCGGATTCCAACAAGCAACGGAAGGGTCCAGAGCTTTTGGGAAAAGTGTCCATGCCTCTGTTTGATTTCAGGAGGCAAGTCATAAACAGTACCTCATATGAATTTGATTGACCTTTGAGAGTATATTGTATGTTGTTCATATTTGTTTAGGTGCATATGCCAATTTATCTGTATTTCTTTTCCCAGTAAGTAGTAAATAAATAAAATATTAATTTCAGTTATTCAATGCTCATAATCTCCCACAAAGTGGAAGAAACTGAAGCTTTCAGAAAATTATGACTTATTAAATTTTTACTTAAGAGCAGTGTTGGGGTAACGCATTACAAGTAATGCGAGTTACATAATCAGATCAAGTAACTATTAAAGTAACTCATTTAAATTTACAAGTTACTTTTTCAAATAAGTACCGCGAGTTACTTTGTTTTCCCATTTATTGACTGACAGCTCTCCTGTCCCCATGTTGAGTGAAATGTGGCGATGCGTGCGCTGTGTAAACATGATATTTATTCTAGACTAGTTCTAGACTACATGTGAGCATTTACTCATTTACTTCTCCTGTGTCCTATTCTTCTGTATTCCAGAATGTCAGCACAGCTGAAAGGCTTGTTTGTTTGAACTGCGCCCTCTACTGTACAGGCATGAATTTGCATTTCCTTCAGCCTGAGATTTATTGATTTTACTTTTGGTGTGGAAAGGCCATTACAATCACCAAAAATAGAACTTTTCTGTTGTTACAAAAACAAACAAACAGCCTAGCCCAGATGAGAAAAAAGTAATGCAGAAGTAATGTAATGCATTTCTTTCAATAAAAAGTAACTAACACAATTAGTTTACTTTTTTAGGGAGTAATGCAATGTAATGTGTTACTTTTTAAAAGTAACTTTCCCCAACACTGATTTTTGAGTTTGACCAAAAAAAAAAAAAAAAAATCTTGTAAATATGGCAATTTGTGTATGACAGCACAACATAAAAATTGTACTCCGTTGATGGATTTGAGACTACAATGAAAGTAAAATAAATTACAATTTTTGGAGTGTTGGCTTTGAGAGTATGACTATGGTTTTATTGTGTCTCAGGGTGCTGTCAAGAGGTAGTAAGCTGCTGAGTTTGTGGACGTTTCCTCAAGTCCTTCAGCCAGGAGCTGGAGGCAAGGGGAAGAGTCCTACCGAGAGGATCATACTGCAGGTTCTTTCATTTGCTCTTTTTTTTGTGTATCTCGAGTCAGTTGCTCTTCACTGACATTGATTGACACTTTAATATCATTGTCTGACCATGCACAGGTTGATTTCCCCAGTCCAGCGGTGGACGTGCTCTATGTTGGTCCTCAGGAGAACGTCTGCCCAGACCCTCAGTCCCTAGAGCCTCTTGATCCAGGCGATCGAAGTGAAATAGAAAAGCTGTGTGCACAAGCGTCTGCTTTTGGGTACGTTTGCATCCAAAAAAGACCTCATGGAATAAAGTAGATTTGCATTTCATGAAGGAAATACCAGTGCTTGCAAAAAGAGTAATGGTAAGGTTTTAGGTTATAGGCTTTGATTTTGGCTTTTGGTAAATTCCTAATCAGAACGTTTGATGCAGTGACAGTGGCTTGTGTTTCCTGTCTTTTGAGCTTCAGAAGCTTCATAATAAGCCTAAGAGGCAGATGAACTGAACATGGTTTCAGATATGCAAGATAATAAGAGTCTTTGAGAGCGTAATGTAATTGAATCTGTTCCGCCTAGTTACTCCAATTATATGCATCTCCTTCAGCTTGCTTATCTTATTTAAGGGTTTTAATTTAATTGAGAATTAAGTGATTTTGAGCTTCTCCGAATATAAAAAACTTCTATTTAAGCAGACATTGACATCATTAAATGCAGCCAAAAATGTTGCCAAACACAAATGTTTGAATGGTAGTGTATGTATGCTTGGTTGACATCACTAACCCCAAAATATACATAAACCCCGCCCCTGAGAACACTCAACAAAGCGGATGAGGCCATGTTGGGCTGCTTTAGAGAAGAGGAAGAGTTGTTGTAGTAGAGTGTTGTTATCATGCCGTCATTTTACGCCGGACTGCTTCACAAACGAGCGTCAATTCAATGCTGGATTTGCACAAAAGATTAACATGACGACACATGCTAGTGAATGAGTTGAATCAACTCCACAGCAACTACATAAATTTATCCACTAACCATTCAGAAACGTCCAGTTTCATTCTAAAAGATGTAATTTCTTCCTGAGACACAATCTTCATTTTGACTGCGTGAGATTCCCCAGCTTTGTTGTTGTTGAGCAAAGCTTCAGTTGCTCAACAACAATGTGTCCCTTTAAATGCAAATGAGCTGCTGCTCCCCGCCCCCTTTCCAGAAGAGGGTGGGGAGCAGCAGCTCATTTGCATTTAAAGGGACACACACAAAAACGGTGTGTTTTTGCTCACACCCAAATGGGGCAAATTTGACAAGCTATAATAAATGATCTGTGGGGTAATCACTTTTTAGAGATAAAATAACCAGTGAATTTAATTCCCTGCAGTAAAAGCCCGTGACTTGAGATTAACTCTCCATTGATGAGGAGAGTTGTTTAGTACGGTCTGCTGAAAATGCATGTCTCAGATGTGGAACAGAAAGCTCAGTCAGCTTAAAGACAGCCACACAACACTCAGCCTCAGATTGGGCAGCTCTCCATGCCCAATTTGTAAGTGTGTCTCTCTGAATGCCCACCAAGTGCCAACAGCTGCAGGGCTCCCAGCTTGACTGCCCATTTGCAGACACATTTAAGAGGTGTGACTTGCTTCTTGTGCCTCTTATCTCTGGATCAGGACTAACTCTTACTTTATGGTTCTTGGATTAACGGGTTAGAGTGTCTGCTTCTTGACTTGGTTTGAAGCCCACAGGAAGTACTCTGTCTGCTTTGAGATTACCCAGCATTCTTTTCCACCAGGCTGTCACGAGCAGACAAGCAGCTGCTCTGGGACCAGAGGTACTATTGTCGGGACTATGAATACAGCCTGCCTAAAATCTTGGCCAGTGCACCCAGCTGGGACTGGGGCAGTATGGGTGAGATCCACTCGCTTCTGCACCACTGGCCCCCTCTGTCGCCTGTTTCGGCCCTGGAGCTCCTTGAATCAAAGTATGTATTTGTCCCGCTCTCGTTCCATTTTATAGTCCATGTTCCCTCTCTTTCTTTATTGCATCTCATTTTAAGCATATGACACATTTAATGTGTCACTTTTGTCATATGATCTTTTTTTTTTTTTGTTGGTTTTTGACCACTTTATTGGTCTCATGACTTGCTTTATTACTGTTCCATTATGGAGAGGGATCTGAGCATGTGGTTAATGTTGTGCGTGTTATATTCAGGTTTGCTGACACAGAGGTGAGGAAAGTGGCTGTGAGCTGGATCGAGAGCAGCAGTGATGATGAGCTGGCTGACTATCTCCCTCAGCTGGTGCAGGTGTGCGCATACACACAAACACACTTATGCATTTATCTTTTTCTTCTATAAACAGCTTGTCATAGTGCTTTTTCTTGGCTATATTCTTGAAAAGATGTACACTTTACCATACTTAAAGAAAGTACTTAAGTAAAAAATATACTTAAGTGTGAATTGTTTTTGGGCACTTAATTGCATGTTATTTAAAGTTGAATGAAAATGTATTATAGATTAAATTAAACGCATTTAGTTTTAACGAGAGTGCTTTGACCCACTTAAAGGATTAGTCCACTTTTAAATAAAAATTTCCTGATAATTTACTTACCCCCATGTCATCCAAGATGTCTTTCTTTCGTCATTCGAAAAGAAATTAAGGTTTTTGATGAAAACATTCCCGGATTTTTCTCCTTATAGTGGACTTCAATGGCCGCCAGACGGTTGAAGGTCAAAATTAGTTTCAGTGCAGCTTTAAACGACACCATACGAGGAATAAGGGTCTTATCTAGGGAAATGATTGGTCATTTTCGAAAAAAATACAACTGTATATGATTTATAAACACAAATTATCACCTTGCACATGCTTCTGCTTTCTGTATTCTTCAGAAATGTCCTACGCCTTCCCTATTCTACTTACGAAAAAAAATGAAACTGGTGCCGCGTTCGTTCTGTAAGTTGAATAGGGAAGGCGTAGGACATATGGCGTAAGTGTTTTGAAGAATGTGGAAAGCGGAAGCACGTGCAATACGATAATTTGTGTTTATAAAGCATATACAGCGTATTTTTTTCAAAAATGATCGTTTTGCTAGATAAGACCCTTATTTATCGTCTGGTATCATTTAAAGCTCTTTGAAGCTGCACTGAATCTGTCATTTTGACCTTTTGGAGGCCACTATATGGAGAAAAATCCTGGAATGTTTTTCTCAAAAACTTTAATTACTTTTTGACTGAAGAAAGAAAGACATGAACATCTTGGATGACATGGGGGTGAGTAAATTATCAGGAAATTTTTATTTAAAAGTGGACTAATCCTTTAAGTAGAGGTTAAGTATATCTTTATTTACTTGCTTGTACTGACAAGAATCTACTTAAATGTAAAATATACTTTAATGTTATCCCTATTGAAATGTATATGTCATGTATTTAAATATTTGTAATTATACATTCGTAATGATGATGTTACGTTATGATTTAGTAAATTTAAAATGATATCAATTAACACATCACAGTTAAAATTCTTTACATATGCTTTAGTATGTTAGTCATCACATCAAAATAAGGCAAGACAAAAGATTACTAAAACATAAAAAGTACTTTAAAAGTGATTTGAAAATAAAGCACTTTTTTTTTCACAAGGGTAGATCAGTAAGTAAAATTTTGTTTCACTGATTTCTGTTTCTGTTTGCAGGCAGTGAAGTTCGAGTGTCACCTCAACAATGCCTTGGTGATATTTCTGCTGTCTCGAGCTCTGGGAAATGTCAACATTGCCCATTATCTATACTGGTAAAGTTCTTTATGAAAATGATTATATACATTTAAGGGTTTTCAATTCATTAAAATATGAATTTTTTGCGCAAAAGATTAACATGCTAGTGGATGAGTTGAATCAACTCCACAGCAACTACATAAATTTATCCACTAACCATTCAGAAACGTCCAGTTTCATTCTAAAAGTTGTAACTTCTTCCTGAGTCTCTCCATCAGTGTCCAACTGAAGCGTGAGCTGTTAAAGCTCCGCCCTCTTCTGGAAAGCGGGTGGGAGCAGCAGCTCATTTGCATTTAAAGGGACACACACACAAAAAGGCGTATTTTTGCTCACACTCAAATAGGGGCAAATTTGACAAGCTATAATAAATGATCTGTGGGGTATTTTGAGCTGAAACTTCACAGACACATTCTGGGGACACCAGAGACTTATATTACATCTTGTGAAAAGGGGCATAAAAAGGTCCCCTTTAAAAGACATTTAAGTGAAAGCTTTTTAACGTTACCCAATGAGATGGCGTTTTGGTCTGTTTGGCCCTTAGGCTGCTGAGGGATGCCTTGCAGGACCCAGCGTTTGGTCGGCGTTATGACCGCATCCTTGGCGTGTTGCTGTGTCTGTGTGGGGCTGGACTGAGGGCTGAGCTTGAGAAGCAGACCAGGCTTGTGCAGCTGTTGGGTGCTCTGGCTGAAAAGGTGCGGCAGGCGAGCAGCTCCACCCGACAGGTAAGCTGTAGCTGCCTTAGGAGCCCTCCACAATGAAGAATATGTTTTGTGTTTTTAAACTGTATGAAATGCATCCAAAAAATAGTGTAACATCCTTTGTATTATATTTAATGATTTTATTTACATTTATTACACACATATTACATTCTCCTTAGATATGTCTGCATTACTGTAAGTTTGGGGTCGTTAAAATTTTATGTTTTTGAAAGAAGTCACCAAGGCTGCATTCTCGAGAGAAGCCAGGTTATCCCGGTACGTTTTTCTGTTGATATGAAAGATCGTGTAGATTTAGCAATATAGGGAGTGTATGATGTATATTATGATGTTATGATGAACTATATGCCTTTCTCCACTGAGATAAGGATACTGATTGTTAGAAGGCAGAGAAAGAGATTAGTTTTACAATCTATATGAATTGAGCAGTTTAGTCCAATTTTTCTGAAGAGACTCGATCGCTTTATATGATTAACAGATTTAATTTAGGCTTTTTTTCCACATATAAACATTCATCATCTCACATAGTTACATTCAAGTTATTTTAAGGCAGGGGTCTCAAACTCAAATTGGCGGGGGGCCGTTTCTGTGATTGACACCTCATAGGAGGGCCATATTAACATTCAAGCGCAAGAAAGTGCAACATTTCAGAAAATTCAATTTCCTTTGCATTATTTCTCATTTACTTCAAATTTCATTAGGCCTACTAAAATATTTTTATACCTATACAATAAATATTTTATTTACCATACTAAATGTAAACAGCAGTGTCTCTCTCATTGTTACAGAGTTTAATTTAATTATATAATACTATTACTAATATAATACTACTAATATAATTCTATTAATTGCAATGGTCTGGTGCGACTTCTCACATCCAACAAGGTGCATGGAATAAAAAAATGAGTAATTTAGGAACAAAACCAGCAACACTTGTGGAGGGGTCAGAAATAAACAAATAACTAGAGCTATATCAATTTTATTTAGCCAAAAAATAAAAATCTCTCATTGTTACATACATTATTGATTTTTAACATTTAACGTAAGTATTTTCCCTTACTTTGTTAGCTTAAATAACATTAAAATCTTGCACTGAACAACACTGTACTGAACAAATACAATCCCTGAATACATTTGTACACTCTTTTGTTTCTTGACAGACACCTGCAGCGTTTGTGCTCACAGCTGAGACACATTTGTCCAAGATGCTGTTTGAGCATCGGTAACGTTTAATGGTTGCATCGGACGCGTTTCGGTCGTTTAAATCGATGCTTATGACTTAAAGTCGAGTGCTTTTACTGTAATTTAGGCAAGCGACGCAGTTGAGAGCGCGGCTCATGGTTGCATAGAAACGACAGATGCCACTGGAGCGAAAGCGCATTGGAAAGAAGGAGAATGCGGCGCGGCCGCTTATGTGACGCGAAATGTGAATGACCCCTTAGAACCGTGACTTTTTCTTTGCATATCAGACAGGTAGCAACTAGAGAATAATAATAATAATAATTTAGCGGGCCGGATTATGTTTTATTTTTGAGATCAGTTGCGGGCCGGGTAGAGGGGGAGGGCGGGCCCTAAATGGCCCGCGGGCCGGCAGTTTGAGACCACTGTTTTAAGGCATGAAGAAATTTTTTTCACAGTTAAAAAACATTTAAATATGTCATTTTGGTGATTTAAAGATGAATTTTAAGGGATAAAATGATTGACTACTTTAATATATTTCTGTGATGTCATATGATCCTTCAGAAATCGGTCTAATATACTGATTTGGTGCTCAAGAAACATTTCTTATTATTAATGCTGTTAATAGTTGCTTAATATTTTTGTGAAAACTATAATACTTTTTTTTTTTTTCAGGATTGTTTGATAAGAAAGAAAGAACAAGCATTAATTTTAAATAGAAGTTGTCGTTTTTTTGTTGCTGTAAAAATGCAGAAGTCTTTACTCTCACTTTTGATCATTTGAATGCATCTTTGCTGAATAAAAGTATTAATTTCTTTCAGATTTTGAACGGTAGTGTACGTCTGTGCCAGTAACAGAATCTTGTGCTCATTTATTTTAGTTACAGTATTTTCTTATGACCCATTGGAATCTATGATTTCAAACCAAAGACTTCTGGGAAACAAGTGCAGAAGTTTCTAAACTGTTCAACAACTAGTTCCAAAATCTAATTTAATAACGCTCTTCAAAACATGATCTGAATAAACATAAAATAATGGAAAGGCTACATAACTATACCAGGAATCTCTTGTTTTGTTTTGTTTTGGGTTTGAACAAAAGCCTGTTTGACTTTTAGTCCTTACAAAACACTTTATGTGAAAAAAAATTTTTCTCTTAAGAAATGAATCAGATTATTGGATCATTGAATGAATGTATTTGGATGAAACCTTGGTCCCTCCCGCTCATCCTGCCAATATTGATATCATCTTACATTGTCTTGTACTGATACACTATATAGAAAAATCTATGGAAACCCAAACGCCACACCTATAAATATGTGTGTTGTTGAGCATTTCATTAAAAAAATTGGCACCATTCAGACACAAGCATCAGTGAGATTAGATACTGATTTGTCTGGCTCACATTCGTGTTCAAATTCATTCCAAATGTGTTCAGGAGGGTTCAGATCTGGGTTTTGCACAGGCCAGTCAAGTTCTAATCAATGATTAAATTATTTTTTTATGGGTCTCGCTTTGTGCTCTGGAGTATTGTCATGTAGGAACGGAAAAGGGTCCTGCCCAAAGTTTACCACAAAGTGGGAAACGCACAATTCTCAAGAGCGTCATTGTATGCTGCAGCATTAAGATTAGTCTTCGCTGGGATTAAAAGGCCTTGCCAAACCGTTAATTAGAAGGGGGTGTCCACATACTTTTGGTCCTATAGTGCCTCATCTTATATCTCCCATGTGAACAAGTGATTTACATACAGATGGAAAGCTTGTAATAAGGCTTTTTTTTACTAGACTTTTATCATAAACACATTTTATGTTATTTCTTTGTCTGTGTTTGCTAAATAGAATGCTGCAGGAATCAGTCCTAAAACACAGAAACGAGTTAACATTTTTGTACTTACTTTGTCCCAATGTCAGAGTTGTTTTTTTTTTTTTTTTTTTATAAGTTCTGTGGTTAAAACAAGCTCAAGGTGTTTTCACGTTTTATTGTATGATAATTAAAACATCAGTAATTTTGCACTCTTAAAATATTGTAAGCTTTTGCAGTTGCTAACAACTGGCTAAATGTGACTACAGAGATTGTCGGGAACATTAAACATCATGTTGAACAGGAAAACTCATCTACTCACTAGTTATACAGCCTTATTGTATTTATACAGCACACTTGCAAGCTCAAACTTTCCAACTTGTTGATTTTTAAATAAAGATTGAAAGAGTTTTGGGAAACTTAAAGGGTTAATTCACCCAACAATGAAAATTCTGTCATTAATTATTCGTTCCAGACCCGTAAGACTTTTGTTCATCTTCGAAACACAAATGAAGATCTTTTTAATGAAATCTGAGCTTTCTGTCCCTCCATTGACAGTCTATGCAACTACCACTTTGACACTTCAAAAAAACTAATCCATATGAATTGAGTGGTTTAGTCCAAATGAGACTTGATTGTTTTATATGATGAACAGATTTAATTTAGGCTTTTATTCACAAATAAACATTCATCATCTCACACATCAGTTGTGGTAAACGGAAGCTCAAGCATTTTTGCTTGACATGCGAGAACCAATGAGGTTCATTCTTGTGTGTTACGCAGCACGTTTGAGCTTCTGCAAGATGTTTGTTCTCGCCTGTCAAGCAAGTTCGGTTGAGCTTTTATTTATGTTCGCTGATCAATATGTTTCCGTCCACCTATTTTTTTTTTCCCACTGGATGGAAATGCCAAGATGTGCATGAATTCTAAAAATGCGCATAAAAAAATTTAAATTTTTTATCCGATAAGAAAACATGAGCACAAACTTTGACGGAAATACATTTACCGAATAAATGCCTCAAAAAAGTCATGTGACTTTGCGCGATGGAATGGTATAACTGGAGCAACCAGCAGCCAATCTCATTGCACAGCATCAAAAATGCTTTTCTGGTGATGCATGCTCTGAGGCGCAAGTAATTTATTATATACGGAAATTATTTTACTGTGGCTTCTCCTACTTTTCTTAGTGCTATTTAGCACTAGTTTATCAAGGAGTGATGATTTTATTCTCTTCAACTCACTGGATAGAAACAGTGCTTTATTCACAAATGTTTTATGCAATATTCCAATTTTGCGCACAAGTTAAATTCGAAACATAGCTAATGTTTATATGTGAATAAAAGCCTAAATTCAATCGTTCATCATATAAAGCGACCGAGTCTCTTCAGAAAATTTTAACTAAATTCAATGGATTAGTTTTGCAATCTCTTTATGAACTTTTTGAAGTGACAAAGTGGTAGTTGTGTAGCTGTCAATGGAGAAACCAAAATCTCTAAAATTTCATTTAAATTATCTTCATTTGTGTGAAGATGAACAAGTCTTACGGGTTTGGAAGTACATGAGGGTGTGTAATTGACTATTTTTTCCTTTTTGGGTGAACTATCCCCTTAATGGTGGTGACATTGATGTTACACACCTGTGGTTGTAGTCGTAGCTTTTTACTTTTGTATAGCAGCTTGTATTTAGGCTTCAAAATTTCTAAGCATTGTGTTCATTTGTGAAGATTTTGTTGAACAAAACGTTACATTTTTGTTGGTCACAGAGCTTATTTTCTATTGTATAGCCAGAAGAATCCACATCCAGTCTTACACTACTTCATTTCTCAATCTCAATGTTTGTTCTTCATAGGTGGTGCTGCTGGAGGGTCTTGAGAGGGTACAGTCTTTCTTCCAAAAGAACAGCTGTCGACTCCCTATTACTCCCAGTCTGGTGGCAAAAGAACTCAATATCAAGGTGAGCGCTTAAATCGTGACAACAAAACTGACCCAGTCTCAGTCTAATGTTTAAATAATGTTTATCAGCTCAGGCAGTTCTATAGAGGCCTCAAAAACCACACACCCAAGGAACAGATTTCTTCAGTTCTCATGTCATGCCAGGTTTTGTTCCGTTTTGCTGGGAAGCGTTCACATGTGATTCACTTCCTTATCATCCGTGCTCACTCCCCCTCTCTTCCTGTTTCAGATATAAAGATTTACACAGTCAGCAAAGCCTAAACCATGTCTCTGAACTCCATCTTTTCTCCTCCATTCAGAGCTGCTCCCATTTCAAAGACCCTCTTTGTTGCCATGTTGGAGCAGTAAATCTAACTAAAACCCTGAGGCTAATGTTGTGCTTTTGTAACATGGTGCTGCTTTTGTTTCCTCCCCTTGAATCTAGGCCTGCTCCTTCTTCAATTCCAACGCTGTACCTCTGAAGATTGCACTGGTTAACGCAGACCCACTGGGAGAAGAGATTAATGTCATGTTTAAGGTGTGTGTGTGTATGGTAATGGGGCTTTTATAGTGAGAATGCATAGCTGCTAAAGTTTGTTATAGTTTTAAATCACATTGGTTTGACAGTAGTTACAGAGCAGTCGGTTACCTTTTATATCAATTGCAATGGTAGGATCATACATTGAACTCAAACTATAAACATGTATGACTGATGGAAATTGGTCTTGGCATTAAAAATGGGCCGCACAACAAGAAACAGTATTCAAACCCTTGTCTCGGTCATGAATATGCCCTCTAGTGGTCGAATCGATAGTATAACTAAAATCTACTGTAGATATTTAAGCACAAAGTTAGAGAAACTTGGTTTTTAGGTATGTCCAAATAGCTTATCTGTCTTAAATGTAATTTAGGTTGGAGAAGACCTGAGGCAGGACATGTTGGCGCTGCAGATGATTCGGATTATGGATCGGATCTGGCTGCAAGAGGGACTGGACCTGCGCATTGTCAACTTCAAATGCATCTCTACTGGTAAAGATAAAGGTATGTTCCATTTTACAATTAAAATCCATTTAGCTGTTTTCCAACCAGAATATAATATAATTTTCCTTTTCTGTTTTTGATGATTTACAGTTCAAAAGTTTGGGGTCGGTAATGTTTTTGAAAGAAGTCTCTTATTTTTTTACCAAATCTGCATTTGTTTCATCAATAATGCAGTAATATTTTGAAAATTATTATAATTTAAAATGACTCTTGAATATATTTTAAAATGTAATTTATTCCTGTGATGTCAAAGCTGAATTTTCAGCATCATTACTCCAGTCTTCAGTGTCACATGATCCCAGAAATCAGTCTAACATGATGATTTGGTGCTCAAGAAACCATTTTTTATAAATGTTGAAAACTGCTTATATTTTTGTGGAAATTGTGATACATTTTTTTAGGATTTTGATGGAAAGTTCAAAAGAACAGCGTTATTTAAATGAAAATCCTTTGTGAAAATATAAATATATTTACCATCACATTTACCAAGCATTTCTTTAACCCTTGTGCGGTCTTCATTTGGGAAGTACACTCAGGGTCTTTGGAGTCTCCACAGACCCCAGGCAACAAAATGCAATTTTGTAACAAAAGTTTTTTTAACAAATGTAATTTTACTGTTTTTTAATGTTTTTCCTCCATATTTGTGCAGTTTTTGGAGGATTTCTTTTTTATTTAATTTATATAAATACATTAAAAACATTTTTTAAATAGGTTTTTATACAAAAACAGCTTTTTATGTAAAATTCCCTTTATAAAAGACCCACATTTCTAAATTTCATTCATGGGGATATGGATAATTTGACATGGTTTAGTGTATGATTTTTGCCCAAAAATTTTTGCCCTGCATTTCCATTTGGAAAATGCAGTTTTAAAAATAAAAAAACTATAATTTTTACCAGTAGATGGCTGCAGAGCTCCACTATTTGCTATGTGCTATTTGACTGACTGAAAGATGTCTTTTCACAAGTTTTTTTTTTTTTTCAGTTGGATTCATATCTAAATATTCTGAAATCACAATTATAACAATTAAGGCTACTTTTTGTCAAAGTTTAGTATTTTTTGTAATGAAAAAAAATCTGTTTTTCAATATTGTTACATCATGATGAGACCCCGTTTAGAAATTGGACAAAATTTATCCTCAAAATCAAAATTTTTGAAAAACTTTTTTTATTTTTCAGTACAAAAAAATGTTACACTTTGACAAAAAGTAATATTTATTGTCATAATTGGGATTTCATAATATTTAGATATAAATCCAACTGAAAAATACTTGTAAAAAGATGTCTTTCAGTCAGTCAAATAACACATAGCAAATAGTGGAGCTCTGCAGACGTCTACTGGTAAAAATTATAGTTTTTTTACTTTTAAAACTGCATTTTCCAAAAGATGGGAAAAAATCTTACACTAATCCATGTCAAATTATCCAGGTTATCCCCATGAATGAAAGTTAGAAATGTGGGTCTTCTTTATAAAGTGAATTTTAAATATATATATTTAAATATATATATATATTTATATAAATTTAAAAGATATGACAAACCCTCCAAAAACTGCACAAATATGAAGTAAAAACATTAATAAACAGAGTAAAATTACTTTTGTTTTTTAAAAACAATTTTTTATTTAGTTAAATTATATTTTGTTGCCTGGGGTCTGTGGAGACCCTGAAGACCCTCAGTGTGAACTTTTTTTTTTTTTTTTACACTAACATAAAAACAAGATATCAGTCCATTTTTTTTTTTTTTTTTCCTTTTTTTTTTCTTTGTTGATGTAGAAAGTGTTAACAACTGTACAAAGTTTCATGTCATTCGGACAAAGAGAAGAAAAAAAAAAAATTTATTTGAACAAACGTCGTTTGGGGTCTGTGCAGAGTAGACCCCAAAGACCCTATAAGGGTTTAAAAAAAGAAGAAAAAAATCATACTGACCCCAAATTTTCGAATACCAATATAAGTACAGCAAAAATGGGCTATTTAGTTCTTTGAATCTGAGAGATTGTGGAAAATAGGCATGAAAAACCAGTTTATGTCCGTTGGTGCAATAAACTTGCAATGACTTTTTACAGTATTTTACTGTGGCACGTTGTACATAACTTCTGCTTATATTGTAACTTCACGTTTGTTTTTGGTTGCACAGGAATGGTGGAGTTGGTACCATCTTCTGAAACACTGAGGAAGATTCAGGTGGAGTACGGAGTTACTGGTTCCTTCAAGGATAAACCTCTTGCCGAGTGGCTTCGCAAGTATAACCCTGCTGAGGATGAGTATGAAAAGGTACATCTAAAACATTTTTTAAACTGGATCATCATCCATGTCAGCTTTAGTTGAATCAATTTCATGCGTGTAGAATTATTTTTTTGTAACTTAATCCAAACCCTCTCTCATCAGGCCTCAGAGAATTTCATCTACACCTGCGCAGGATGCTGTGTGGCCACTTACATTTTAGGCATTTGTGACCGTCACAACGACAACATCATGTTGCGCTCCACCGGCCACATGTTCCACATAGACTTTGGGAAGTTCCTGGGTCACGCACAAATGATTGGGAGTTTTAAAAGGTGAATAAGGAGTTACACTATGTAAGACTGCACAGTTTGTGGTTTTCTTTGGTTTTATTAATCACGTCATAATGCTTTCCTCTCTGCAGGGACCGTGCACCGTTTGTCTTAACCTCTGATATGGCTTACGTCATCAATGGAGGCGAGAGACCCACTAGTCGCTTCCAGCTTTTTGTTGACCTTTGCTCACAAGCCTACAACTTGATACGCAAACACTCCAACCTCTTTCTCAACCTGCTGTCTCTGGTAAAATACAGCACTGCACTGTCATTTGTGTGTCATCCGTAGGGTCTTATGTCAACAGGAAGGGCTAGATGTGTAAATGTTTTTGACAAGATAAGATACCTCACAACAAGTCATTGCACAACCCTAATGACAGGAAGCTGTTAGCATAATTTTGTTCATCCAGGACTTTACTTGTTTATTGATCAGTTTTGTATTTGTGTGTTTGACGCAGATGACACAATCGGGTTTACCAGAGCTGACTGGAGTCCAAGATCTCAAATACGTGTGTGATGCTCTTCAACCTCAGACAACAGATGCAGAGGCTACCATTTTCTTCACAAGGTAGATGTCTACTAAACAGCTATAAAACTAAATTATTATTATTTATAATAATAATTAATAATATTATCAACTATTTTATTTTCCTATCATTATATTTTAAGTGTTCTAATTTTGTTTTGGAGGTCTCCTTCAATGTTTACGTGCATCCAAGGTCAAAAAACACTTTAATTTTGTCATAACACACAATGCTTTCTCAATAAAGGATTCTCTCTCTAAACCCCGCCTTTCCGAGAGCCTATTCTACTCTGAATGGTCAGGTGGCCCAGTTTGTTGTGATTGGTCTACCGCTTACAGCGGGTGTCGGAAATTAAACGGCCATTACTATATCTGAATTTCAGTTCTTGAAGCTTCCTCAGCGCTTCATACATAGTGAAACGATGGCGTCGGTTTTACCGTGTCAATTCGAGTGCAAGTCCTCTTCCTTTGGAAGTGTGTCAAATTGGATTTGCAGCAGAAAAAAGTACCTTCTCAACATGTCAACAGCACAAACCAAGCTCTTTAAGGCATCTTTAAGAACCGAACTCTTTAAGTCAGAATTGCGAGATATAAACTCAATTCTGAGGAAAAAAAGTCAGAATTGCGAGATATAAACTCGCAATTCTGAGAAAAGACTTTTAAGACGCAATTGCAAGTTTAAATCATGTAATTCTGACTTTATATCTCACAATTGTAAGGAAAACAAAAGTCAGAATTGCTTGATTAAAAACTCACAACTGCATCTTAGTATTTTCTTTTGCGAAATTTTGCGCAAATTGCGAAAATTGTGCAATTGCGACTATATCACAATTCTGACTTTATAACTCGCAATTGTGAGTTAAAATCTCGCAGTTCTGAGAAAAAAAAGTCTGAATTGTGAGATAAAAAGACGCAGTTACCTTTTTTTATTTTTTTATTTCGTGGCAGAATCAAACTTGGCAACAGTAACTCCAGTTATCGTGCACTTTTATTTTTTAAACTTTGCAGACCTTTTACATTCACAAACGGCTATATTACGCACTACATGAAAGGTAATAACTGATAAAGCATAATAGGGTCAATTTAAAATGTCTGTTTTCTTCCACCTTTTTTTCTTATAGGTTGATTGAATCCAGTCTGGGCAGTGTGGCTACAAAGTTTAATTTCTTCATCCATAATCTGGCCCAGTTGCGTTTCTCTGGTCTTCCTTCTAATGACGAGCCCATCCTCTCGTTTGCTCCCCGCACATACACTATAAAGCAGGACGGCAGGATCCGGGATGCGTCTGTATTTTCCTTTCAGAAGAGATACAATCCAGACAAGCACTATGTGAGAATGATTTTAAAGAGGATTTTATAAAGCAGTTATCAGTTTATTAGCCTTGATTACCTTTTTAGTAATCAGAAAACCATATATTTTTAATCATATCAGTGAATCTTACACCTCTTTCTTTCAGACGTATGTTATACGGATCCTTAGGGAAGGTCAGAGTGAGCCTCAGTTTGTCTTCCGCACCTTTGATGAGTTCCAGGAACTGCACAATAAGTTGACCATCCTTTTCCCTCTCTGGAAGCTGCCAGGGTATATAAATTTATCTCTTGTACAATGGTTTGTCAAATCCTGCGTTTCACTGTTCTTAAGAATCTTTTTCCTGCTGAAAGGTTTCCCAATAAAATGGTGCTGGGACGCACACACATCAAGGACGTGGCATCCAAGAGGAAGGTGGAATTGAGCAGCTATGTGCACAATCTGATGCGGAGTTCAACAGAGGTCACCCAGGTGGGTAAAATTTTACTTTGAACCGCTAACAATATTTAAAATATTGTTATCAAATATAATTTTAGGGGTTGTTTGTAAATCTCTGGGAGTGATGTGGAGTCAACCTATAATGTCACTTAAACAAATATACATTGCTATTCAAGGACATCATCTAAATCGGGATGCAATGATCAGGGAATAAATACGCTACAGCCGACTCTTTATTGGCCAGCTCCTGTGTCAGCATCACACACATGCATCATGATGCTCACGTGAACAGCGTCGGCCAATACTGAGCCGCTGTTCTGACGTAGAACTTGGAAGCGCTGAACTTAAATAGCGTAGGAAAATGACACAAGTGAAGAAATTGTTGAATAGTTCAGCTCATTAAAAACCACACTTACGGCAGGATTCTGGGTCAGTTGCAGAGGTTTGACAGTGAATGTTGGAAGGCCTGTCGAGCGCATTACAATAGTCCAATCAGGATAGAACAAGAGCTTGGACAAGGAGTTGTGTAGCATACTCTGATAGGAAGGGCCTGATTCTCCTAATATTGTATAAGGCAAATCTGCAGGACCGGGCAGTTCTAGCAATGTGGTCTGTGAAGTTCAACTGATCGGTTCCTGGCTGTCCTGGATGTAGTCATGGTTGACAAACCCAGCTAAATGGAGAAGTTGTGATGAAGGTCTGGGTTGGTCAAGACCACAAGCAGCTCTGTCTTGTAAGTTTGAGTTATAGGTGGTGGTCCTTCATCCAGCAATAAATGTCTGTCAGGCAAGCCGAGATGCGAACATCTACCTTCAGATAGTCTGGTTGGAATTAGAGGTAGAGTTGTGTGTCATCAGCATAGCAGTGATCTGTGAAAAATCATGTTTCTGAATGATAGAGCCTAGTGATGACATGAAGATGGAGAAGAGAAGTGGTCCAAGCACTGAGCCTTGAGGCACACCAGTAGCTAGACGTGGCCAGAACGTAGACAGACATATAAACATTAAAAACTTGATTTTCAACATGTCTTATTAAAAAAGACCTAAGAAAAATCGTACCGACACCAAAC
Source organism: Chanodichthys erythropterus (assembly GCF_024489055.1). Taxonomy (NCBI): domain Eukaryota; kingdom Metazoa; phylum Chordata; class Actinopteri; order Cypriniformes; family Xenocyprididae; genus Chanodichthys; species Chanodichthys erythropterus. Next base: position 40,399,441 of record NC_090227.1, on the reverse strand, counting down.
TTTTGAAAGGTTGTGTAAATGTAATGGAGTCACTTAATATTCTTGTTTTTTTTCCTAGTGTGATCTTATTTACACCTTCTTCCACCCTATTGCGAGAGATGACAAGATCGAGGGGGTTGACGGACTCTCAAAAACTCCAGGTATGCGTCACTTTGAATTTGTTTTTATATATATATATATACCAAGGCTACATTTATTTAATTAAAAATACAGTAAAAACAGTAATATTGTGAAATATTATTACAATTTAAATAACTGTTTTCTATTTGAATATATTTCACAAAGTAATTTATTCCTGTGATGGCAAAGCTGAATTTTCAGCATCATTACTCCAGTCTTCAGTGTGTCACATGATCCTTCAGAAATCATTCTAATATGCTGATCTGCTGCTCAAGAAACATTTAATGTGTACAATTGTACAAAATATTTGTGTACAATATTTTTTTTCAGGATTATTTGATAAATAGAAAGTTCAAAAGAACAGTGTTTATCTGAAATCTAATCTTTTGTAACATTATAAATGTCTTTACTGCCACTTTTGATTGATTTAATGCATCCTTGCTGAATAAAAGTATTCATTTCTTTAATTTCTTTTAAAAAAATAAAAATTCTTACTGACCCCAAACTTTTGAACGGTAGTGTATAATGTTACAGAAGCGTTGTATTTCAGATAAATGCTGTTCTTTTGAACTTTCTATTCATCAAGGAATCCTGAAAAAAAAAGTACACAACTGTTTTCAACATTGAAAATAATCATAAATGTTTATTGAGCAGCAGATCAGCATATTAGAATGATTTCTGAAGGATCATGTGACACTGAAGACTGGAGTAATGATGCTGAAAATTCAGCTTTGCATCACAGGAATAAATTACTTTGTCAAATATATTTAAATAGTACACAGTTATTTTAAATTGTAATAATATTTCACAATATCACTGTTTTTTACTGTATTTTTAATTAAATAAATCTAGCCTTGGTGAGCAGATGAAACTTCTTTTAAAAACATTAAACATCTTAGTGGTTCCAAACTTTAGGACTGTACTGTATATGTATGTGTATATATATATATATATCGAATCATATGATTTCAAGATGCTTTCAGTTGCCAGTCTGCACGTTTAGTCCATCTTTACAGTGGCAATGACAGGATTTCACAAGTGTTCCTTTTGCTGCTGTACTGAATTACTGAATCTAAACATCATATATTTGGTGCAACATAAATATTTTTCATGTATTTGATGTTCTTTTTCCAGACATGCCTCCAGTCAGTCCCACCACTGGCCGTGTGGAGGGTGAGGTGAAGCTGTCAGTGTCCTACCGAAACAGTACGCTCTTCATCATGGTCATGCACATTAAAGACCTGGTAAGAAATGACAACAGCGACTATCTTCAAACCGATCCCAGTGTCTGTGCATTCCGAAATCTCACCTGTCCTTCTCCCAAACACAGATGTCAAATGACGGAGCGGACCCAAACCCATATGTGAAAACATACCTTCTCCCAGACCCCCACAAAACCTCCAAACGCAAAACAAAGATCGCGAGGAAGACTAGGAACCCGACGTTTAATGAAATGGTAACCTAAGCCTACCCATATAACCATGCATGATTCACTCTGCTTTATTCTGAAGCTTATAAACAACTTCCTTCTGTCTTTATTTGTAGCTGGTGTACAGCGGCTACAGTAAGGAAACCCTGAAGCAAAGGGAACTTCAACTGAGCGTGCTCAGTGCAGAGTCTCTGCGAGAGAACTGCTATTTGGGTGGCATAACCCTCAGCCTTAAGGACTTTGACCTGAGCAGAGAGACCGTCAAGTGGTACAAGCTCACCATGGTGCCCTACTTCTAGATCCAACGATCCCTCCCCACCAGTCTTCCACAAAAGGTGACGTGACTGCAGCAAGTGCCCTTACAGGACAACTCACATTCCCCCAGCATCCCTCTCTCTCGCTCGCTTTCTCTCTCTGACACTAATCAAGGATGAGTCCTTGTTAAAAGAATCAATCCACATAACTGTGTGTGTAAAATCGACATACGTGTTCTGTACATTTTGAACTTAAGAGGACCAAACGGCTCACTTAAAGAAGAGTTTATATTATTATTATTATTATTATTATATAAAATATATAGAGAGATTGACACTTGTATTTTTAAAACTGCTTATTTTTACACTTTCCTTTTCTACATATTCAAATACGAAACATTAAAAGTCTGTAAGGTTTTGAGCTATCAAAAAAAGCACAGCAGAGTTCACTGTCCTTTTTGATAATGTGCCAAATGAACTGAACAAACTCGAGACCACTTCCCTTTAGGGAACAATAACAGGGTGCCTTCACATACTCTCCTTTCACGTTCGCTCAGTATGGGTGTGGTTAAAAAAAAAAGCCCCGTTTTGTAAGATAATGTAGAATGTTCTTCCCACAGAAAGAGTAATCAAAGTCGCTCGAGCTGTGTTTCAGTGGCACCAATGAATTTGCATAATGAACCCTCTTTGAAAAGGGAACGGCACCTGTGGCTAAAAGCTACTGCCAGAGCTCAGCTGAATTGTAATCTATGAGTTTACCAGGAGGCATTTTTAAAATGATGTACATTGATGTACAAGATTGTCATCACTCACTCCGCATAAAGTGACTTGATTCGCTGTTTTATGACTGTTAAAAATGCATTTTGAATGGATATTAACATGGCCAGTTATTTATTGGTTATCTTTAACCTGACCGAATCAATGTTTGCTGTAATTCTATCTCTCTCTCTTAAGGAAAAATTAAATGTTTTTGAACACCTCTCTGTATGATTTATTTGTTCTGATGGATTCAAATGTACTTAACCAGTAGGGGGCAGTCAAGAAACACAAAACCATTGAATATTATATAATTTGGTAATAACATATAATATTATATAATCTCTTATGAGTGTCATAAAGAAATTTCCTGTTATCACCATTTTACAGTTGTATCCAGTTTTCCTCTTGCAAGTTCATATTTTCATATGTAGTTGAAACAATTTGCATTGTTATATATTATATATTAAATTATATTATATTATATTATATATTATGTGGAAGTCAAAAGAATATATTATGTAGAAACCATTTTGGTGACCACTGAGTTCCATTGTTTTTTTTTTTTTTTTTTTTTCTTAGTTTTTATTATTTATATTAAGCATTTAGTTTTAGTACTTCAGCTTACATTCCAGCTTATTTTCCAAAATAATTTTTTTGTAATTTTAGTTTTAGTATACAAAAATATTTCTATTTTGCTTTACGTTTGTTCTTGCATCTAATTATTTCATTTTATTTCAGCTTTATTTCAAGTAACAATTAAAATGATTTTTAATAGTTTTAATTGTATTTAAAAGTAAAGGGTTAGTTCTCCAAAAAATGAAAATAATGTCATTTATTACTCACCTTCATGTCGTTCCACACCCGTGAGACCTTCATTCATCTTCGGAGCACAAATTAAGATATTTTTGTTGAAATCCGATGGCTCAGTGAGGCCTCCATACCATAGCCAGCAATGACGACATCTCTCTCAAGATCCATTAATGTACTAAAAACATATTTAAATCAGTTCATGTGAGTACAGTGGTTCAATATTATAAAGCAACGAGAATATTTTTTACAATATCACTAAATAGGTTATTTTGTTTTTTTGGTGCACCAAAAATATTCTCGGTGCTTTATAATATTAATATTGAACCACTGTATTCACATGAACTGATTTAAATATGTTTTTAGTACATTAATGGATCTTGAGAGAGGAAATGTCATTGCTAGCTATGAAGGCCTCACGGAGCCATCGGATTTCATCAAAAATATCTTAATTTGCACTCCGAAGATGAACGAAGGTCTTACGGGTGTGGAACGGCATGAGGGTGAGTAATAAATGACATTATTTTCATTTTTGGCTGAATTAACCCTTTAACAACAAGGGTGATTTGTGGCTCAAGCTGCCATTTGAAAATCCCATCTTAAAGGGACAGTTCACCCAAAAAAAATAAAGTTCTGTCATTTGTTCTAAACCTGTATGACTTTCTTTCATCTGTGGAACAGAAAAGAAGATATTTTCAGTGTACACTAAAGTTGTTTCTTTAAATAATCTTTTGTCTTCCAAAGATGACAGTCATACACGGGTTGAAAACAAATCTGAGGGTGAGTAAATGACGATAAGTCTCTTTAAATCTTTGACCCTCACACTCTAATGATTTCTGCTGAGGGACTCTTATGGGATAGCCGAGGTACACTTTATCCTTGGCCATAAAATCTAACAGTCTAAATTGCCTCAGATCTGCCAGCAAATGTACCGCCTCATTAAATGGGCTGTTGCTGTGAGAAAGCATCTGGAGAGAAACAGAAAAGCAGTCATGCCAGTGCACACATTTGCTTTGTCTCCAGGGTGAGGGCTTAATGATGAAGAAGTATGCATGAACTGACACTGGGTTTTTATCCTGGACAGTTCACACAGGACTGTGGTAGCTGTACATTTTGTATTTGGAAAAAATACAGATGCAGATGATTTTTAGACACTTTGTGGGTAACTAATCCTCTATTAGTATTGGTAGTTTAGAATTGTAATGGGCATTTGAGGCAGTAATGCTGAGGTAAATCAATGAAAACACTAAATTTAGTTAAAATAAAGCTTGTAATTTAAAATTTAATTTAGTGTAGTTGGTTGCACTTTCTTTTTGAGGTTACAGATTTAATTAATATTATCATATATGGCCGTTTGACATATTATTCATGCCATGTCTCCTGTAATTTTCTCCAGTGTTTTCTTCTAGCATTGTTTAAAAACAACAGCGTTACGCATGACGCAAGAAGCAGAGCAAGAAGGTTGTAAATTTGCCTCAGCACTAATTAACAAGCGTATTGAGGCTTTAGTTTAGTCATTATCTGATGTAAGTTCATTTTGAATGCATAATTCATTCGCATTTCCACAACACAAAAACGCTAACTTGTCTGAGAGCAGCTTGGTCCATCCAGTCTGGATGTAGCGAGTACAAAACCTTGTTTTTCATTAATTTAATCAATATTTGAACATTTAAAATAAATTAATGTGCATGCTTAAATAAATTTCCACGAGTATGAGGTAATCGTGATGTAAGAGTAGCAAAATGTAAACCTGTGGCTTCGTGATATTTCGCCTGGGATGGGCTACGCCATCAAATGGGGCGTGGTTTGTTGCTAAAGGGGGCGGTGTTAATGTGAGTGACACATAAGCGAACAAATCAAAGGTCGCATGGTTGCAGCCTGGAGATATTTGTTTATAGTGGAGCTCTCATAAGTTTGAGCCGTCTGACAGCGTCACATTCGGAGGAGCTGTAAACTGAACTTCGTGATCATGTGGATCTCAGCTGCTTTCGCTCGGAGTTAACGCTCACATATCTGGGAAGATGTGGTTACCAAACTTCAAAAACCAGCCGATAAATTACTACAGAGAAAACACACCAAGGGACGAATATCAGAATACGTGACAGGGTATTGTTTGAGGATGGAGCGGAGCGCATCGGAGCGGACCGCGCTGCGGCGGTTCGGGGACAGTGGCATGATGCTTCTGCCCTGGACTAAACAGATCCTGACGGTGGTGTGGGAACAGCTGCGACTGCTGGTCCAGGTCATCTGCTGCACTTTGATGACGGGTAATTTTCTGATTCATATATTTGCATTGTTATGTATGCTATCCATATGCTTGACCATTGCTGGTTTACATAATGGGATTTACAATATAGATGCACTGATCTATAATAATAATAATAATAATAATAATATATCAGCGTATAGATAAACTATTCTCATAGAGTTCAGTGAAAGTGCAAACTGTTAATCAATTATGTTGCATATCTACATTTTTATATAAGATTTCATACTTTTTCATTCACATTCAGTCTTATTCAAAGCTAATTGCAAATGAAGAAAATGACCAGCAGTTGATTATAAAAAAAACAATAATGTCTAATTAGTTTTTGATGCATCAACACGAACAAACAATAGCAATATATTCTTACAGCACTTACTATAATGTTCACGTTCATGTTACTTCACATTGCATTAAGTAATGTTAACATATATATAGATCTTTAAAAAAAATGCTGTAGAAGTATTGTTACTTTTAGTTCAACTAATGTTAGTAAATTAAACCTTATGGAAAAGTGGTTAAACATTAGTCAAACCAATCAAATCACTTTTACTAGAGCAAATGTGAAATTGCAGATTGTTTTATTATAATTTTATTATAACTACCTTGTGTTTGTTTTCTTTTAACTGGATAGAAAATTGGGGTTTTGGACAATATTGGCATGAATCCTTTTTAATTTGTGATCATTTTGCACTGATAAGGGACAACAAAAACTACGAAAACATATTTTATTACATAAACAGTTTATACATAGAAAAAACTTTGATTCCTCAAAATATCCACCATTAGCAGCTATCTGACCTAAACTGGGTTCTGATTGGTTCATTGTATTGGTTCAACTTAATTGGCAATCAATTGTTGAAACTATTAAGGTGTGCTGACCCAAAAATCTTTACAAACCTGGGCCAAGTTTAAATCTGTAACCAGGCATCACATCTGGCAAAGGGGCATGTCTGACTTTGACATGCATTTATTGCCATTATTATGTAATCAAAATGAAAATTATTATTGCTGGTCTTCAATGATAATTTCAAGTTACTGTAATGTATTTGCACCAAAAAATGATAAGGACTTATGCTGATATCATCCAAGCTTTTGGAGGGCAGAATATATATAATAGAATATGTATAATATATACAGAATATATATATATAAGTATTTTTACATGTTAATAATTATTTACAACACTTATTACTATCTATCACAAATGTCAAGTCAAGTCAAGTCAAATTTATTTATATAGCGCTTTTACAATTGGTAATTGTTTCAAAGCAGCTTTACATATGTACACATAGACACTCTGTTTATATATTGCATATATATTTTATTTATTTATATTAATTTTATTGAAATGCAAAAGGCCTCTGTTCATGGTTATGACCTAAAGTAACTTCTTTTTGTTTGGTCCCCAGTTTTCCAGATGTTCAGGTTTGAAGTCCATCTGAGAATCACAGACGAGACAGGGCAACACATTCAGCACATGACAAGCGGGTCAGGAGACCCTTCTGACGGTTTCCTGCTCTCATCCTTGTTTGAAAACAACAAAAACATAGTGGTTGGGGGTTCCAATCCGCTTTCAAAATTCGGCAGAGACCCCTTCGACGTGAGCTCCCACTCCAGAGCTGTTCTGTCCAGTCTGGTCAGCGATGAACTCTGTTGCTCTTTGGTGGACGATCTCGTGTCCCATGCAACAGAGTGTCTCAATGACACCGAAGATCTCTATATTGGCGATCACTCCATGTGGAAACACGGATATGACTGGACCGTTTTAGGGGGTTCCGAGAGGAAATGCGGAGAGAGCACCTGCACTTTTACCGCACGTGTGTCAGGGTTTTCCACAAAGGAGTTTGTAAAGCATGAAAAGCCCATCAGTGATCCTGACTTATCTAGTTCATCTACGGAGGATGTTCCAGCCCCATGTCAAGTGCAGTCAGTCGGTCATCTGTCAGACAGCGAGTTCAGCTGGGGTAGCACAGACAGCTCTTGTTTTGAAGGAGAACGAGAGGAGAGTGACAAACTCTGGGAACTTCTGACCAGCTCAACGGATCCATATCACCCGTTGCACTTCACGGCATGTTTATCCAGTGCTGTTGCTGAAAAGAGCAAAACGCAGGTGGTTTCAAAGCCTGAAAGTCCGACATCACAATCCACTGCGTCTACAGGCTCAGAATCTTCCAAACCAGGTTCTTCTGAAGATGAGGAAGAAGAGGCCTTATGGAGATCCCTCTCTCAGAATGATGACCCATATCACCCGTTGAATTTCAGAGCCCCTCTTCAAAGCTCATTAGCTATACCAATACCTTCCAAACACGAAAGTAAAACGAGACTCTTTAAATCTTCAAGGCGCTCAAAGCCACTTTTACCGCCAAGCAAAGTTCCTCGCCATTGCTGCCGAAAATTACCCTTTGAGACATTATCGGTGGTGCCATGGAGAAAATGTGTTGGTCTGATAGCTGTTCAGGACAACCAGAGGAAATGCCCCACTGTTAAGAAGGTAATTATCAGTCTCTAGGGCTTTTCACACTTAAAATAGTTAACCCTGGGTTATTCTAAACCCCGGGTTAACGGAATCCTGGGTTATCTTGCTTCACGTTTCACACTGCTCATAATTTACCCAGGGTTAACAATTAATCCTGGGTATTCATAAGCTGACATTTTACACTGTACATTCCTAAACCCTGGGTTATTGTTCTTATTTGCGGTGTCAGTGTCATTGATTGGATAAATGCTGAACTGACATTTCGGACTATAAAGGCAAGAATGAAATGGTCTCTTCTCACTCAGATGTCACGTTTTCTGTCAGCATTTGACGTTTTTCCTCTCAAATGCTGAATTTACTGTTTATATACTGTTTACTATGTTTCCGTGACTGTCCAAAGCAGGCAAAAATATGAGTATGTGATTGGTTGTCTGTTGCTAAGCAACTAGCTGTAACATTCTAATTCAGCATTTTTCACATTGTACAGGTTTGGCATCGCAATGCGGGTTTCATAAACCCAGGTAAAAAGCGGTGCTAACCTCATGTAAACAGTTCTACCTTACCCGCTCCAAGCGGGATGTGAACCGTGGTCTCTGGCGTGGGAGTTGGGCGCTCTAACAAGGAAGCTAAAGACCACAACCCCTAGCATCAGCTGCTAGAGCTTCTCTTGAGATCAGGGGAGTGAGGTTTACATGCACAGTTCTTACTGGCCTAGACAGGTACCAGTTACATTCATTCCCATCCAGGTCACGCCACCAAATGTAGCCGGTTCTACTCTACCCCCTCGGAGCAGGACATGAACTGTGGTCTCCGGCTTGGGAGTCGGTGCTCAAGGAGGCTAAAGATCGCAGCCCCTAGCGTCAGTCTCTAGAGCGTCTCTTGAGATCAGGAGAGTGAGGTTTACACGCACAGCTCTTACTGGCCTATGACAGTTACACTCACCCCCTAAACCTCACTCCCATCTGGGTCACGGCACCAAATGTAACCGGTTCTACTCATCCCGCTCCGAGAGGTACGCGAACCATGGTCTCCGGCGTGGGAGCCTTGTTAGCCTCTAACAAGGAGGCTAAAGATCGCAGCCCCTAGTGTCAGTCTCTAGAATGCCTCTTGAGATCAGGAGAGTGAGGTTTATACACACAGCTCTTATTGTCCTAGACAGGTACACTTACTCCCATCCGGGTCACAGAACCAAATGTAACCGGTTCTACTCGACCTGCTCCAAGCGGGATGTGAACCGTTGTCTCCAGTGTGGGAGTCGGGCGCTCTAACAAGGAGGCTAAAGACCGCAGCCCTTAGTGTCAGTCGCTATAGCGCCTCTTGAGATCAGGAGAGTGAAGTTTACACACACAGCTCTTACTGGCCTATGACAGTTACACTTACCCCCCTAAACCTCACTTCCATCCGGGTCACGGCACCAAATGTAACCGGTTCTACTCATCCTGCTCTGATCGGTTTGCAAACCGTGGTCTCCAGCGTGGGAGTCTTGTTAGCCTCTAACAAGGAGGTTAAAGACCTCAGCCCCTAGCGTCACTAGAATGCCTCTTGAGATCAGGAGAGTGAGGTTTACACGCACAGCTCTTACTGGCCTAGACAGGTACACTTACCCCCCTAAACCTCACCCCCCCCCGGGTCACGGCACCAAATGTAACCATTCTCCTCGACCCGCTCCGAACGGTGCGCGACCCATTACACACACAGCTCTTATTGGCCTATGACAGTTTCTAAATTACAAATGTGAAACCTTCCTTTACCTAGGGTTAAAAGTGGTGTTTAGAACAACAATAACCCAGGGTTAATTGCAGTGTGAAGAGCCCTAAGGTGTGGTTAATTATCGTATGTACTTATCGTATCAGTAATTATCACTGTTCACCGAAGTTCCCCCATGCATATTTCGTAACAGGTTCAAGTTGATCATGCAAATTCGTTACACTGACCGACACAAAGCTGCTTTGTTTGAAAGTGACTTCTGTGTGAACTGTCATAAATTGCTAAACTATTGACAATAGAACTTTTTTTGGCTACAAAATTTCTCTGAAAGTCTGCAAATGTGACCACACCTTTACTCTGCTATAGACAACATGTCAATTGTATATCATTGCTTGATAACAGCACGTTTCTCATGTTTTCCAGGTGAAATTTTCTCCCATCGTACAAGTTCACAAGATGCACACTTGGTCCTTTGCTCTCCAAGCATCACGTAAGGGACCATGGGAGGAGCTTGCGAGGGACAGAGACCGATTCCGAAAGAGAATCAGTGAAACTGAGAAGGCCATTGGCTACTGTTTTCGTTTGTCACACAGGGAAAAGCTGTGGGCTTATAAGGACGGCGTACAGAAGAAATAACCAGCCCTTGATCTGCAAAAAATTGCTTCTGATTGTAATTATTGATCTTTTAGTTCCCAGGCCAGCCTCTAGACTGTTATATTGACTTAAATTGACAATTATACCTCACTGCTGTGTCCCAACACACATTGTACCTTGACTACTACTAAATGTTAATCATTTTTTTGCTATGCCTTACAGACTTTTCAGTGTGTCTGATCACACATATTTATTTAAACAGAAATTGTGGATATGTTGGAGTTGTAGACTAGTGTTGTTTTATTTAAAGGGATAGTTCACCCAAAAATGAAAATTGTGCCATCATTTACTCACCTTCATGTCATTCCAAACCCATATGACTTTCTTTATTCTAAAATGTTAAATTTTGAATAGAAATGTTTCTTTTCTACGGAGCCCCACGCATGACATGCAAGAAAACAAATTAAATCATGCGCATGATTTATAATTTGAGGGAACGAAATAGTAAATCGTGCGCACGATTTAGCCTACTATTTTTTTTCCTGCATGTCATGTCCGGGGCTCTGTACTTTTTTTCTTTCTTTTTTTTGTTTATACAATGAAAGTCAATGGGGTCAAAAGTTGTTTCGGGGTCCTTTCAATGTATGTACAAAAAATTCTTTAAAATATCTTCTTGTGTTTGAAGGACATACAAGTTCGGAATGACATGAGGGTGAGTAAATGATGACAGTTTTCATTTTTGGGTGAACTAACCCTTGTTTATTTCAGTGGTTTGAAATGGTGTGAGAATAGGCTGCTAAAGTTTGTTTTTAAATTATTTATAAAGTTGCAAGAAAAAAGGTAACAAGGTAAAAAGGTTACAATGCACCTCAATGTTTACATATATATATTGTACAAACACCACCATATAAAAGTTTGGGGTCAGTAAGAATTTTTATTATTATTATTATTTTATTTTTTAAAGAAATTTATACTTTTATTCAGCAAGGATTTTAGGGCTGCAAAGGGGCGGAAACTTTCCATGGGAAGTTGAGATGGGGAATTTTGGAAAATTTACGAATTAGAAACTTAATGGGAATTTATGGAAATTAATTGGTAATTTGGGGTAACTGTATCATATACAAACATAAATATAAACATTTTTGTCTGGTCAAAAGCAGACATTAATTCACATATATTCCCATTAATTCCCAAGGAAAGTTTCCAACTTTAAAAATACTGAAGACTGGAGTAATTATGCAGAAAATTTAGCTTTGCATCACAGGAATAAATTATAAATTTTAATAATATTCCACAATTTTACTGTATTTTTATCAAACAAATGCAGCCTTGGTGAGCATAAGAAATGTATTTCAAAATCATAAAAAAATGATACCAACCCCAAACTCTATAGCAGTGGTGTAAATGTTAAAAATGTCATCCTACACCCTCTGTTTTTACACAAAAACAGATACCACTATTATCAGATATTTGCTAAATTTGACTTCACTGATCACTGCAATTTGTACATGAGAATAAATAAAATGGCAGTAAGTTTCGCTTAACAAAACCTGTTTCTTTTTCTACACTATTACATGTCAAATGTTCCATCATCACGTTCTGCATTTGTTGAATGTACAATAGTGTTTCACTTGTTTTGGTTGATCTCACTAGTTCATTGTGTGCAGAACTCCTGTGAGACGCCGTGTGCAGCCCCTGTAACAGAGGGTTAAAAACAAAGCGTGATGAAACTCTCTCCCTTGAGGAGAAATCAATTAGCAACTCCCCTCGACAACACAAACTCGCATGGTGCAAAGACAAGCAATCATTTACGCAATCTTTCACGCTGTGACAACAGACTGCGGGTCTAATTTAATGATGCTTTGTCCTTCAGTTAATTGGATAGCATTTCAAACATTTTTATTGATCATGTAAAGCTGAACATATGCTATAATGAAATCGTTTAACACTAGTTACACGAAAGCTCACTTGTTGTACTATCCTCTTAGCTTTATCAAATAGTGTCCGCTCAGAAAGCAACAGATCTGAGAGCAGTTTTGTTAGCTGGATGCATAATGGTAGTTGCATGCGGTGCTGCTATGGTGTCTTCCTCTCCTCAGGTGCCTTCACCCAGGTGACCTTGGTCTCTAAGCAACCAAGCACAGCAGTATCTGGCAATAAGAGGATTGCATATGATTGCAGCAGGGGTTGGTGTGTTGTGGGAGGGCGGCCGGCACGGCCCCAGCCTCTATTACTCATCCTGGAGAGTCCAAAGCTTGAGAAGGGGGATCTCTGGAGTCACAATTACAAAGCACTGACTGTCTGATGCAATAGAGCAATCAGCAGCCACAGTGTGAGACAAAAAAAAAAAAAAAAAAGCACAGGTAGTCAGACACATCTCATGTTACAGGAAGAAACTTGAGCTGGATCGTGTTATAGTCACGTTGAATTTGTACAGAATATATCAATAATGTGCATTGTCAGTGTTCACCGAGTGGTTCAAAATGCGAATCACGCTTCCCTGTCTGATATGTAAAAATATTTGAATATTCAAATGAGTTACAGGAGCTTCACAGAGCCATTTTGTTAATGTGAGTGAGAGGCCTGCATATATGAAATCTTTTTTGGATTTAGATATTTAGTATTTGTGTGTGTGTGTGTGTGTGTGTGTGTGTGTGTGTGTGTGAGAGAGAGAGAGAGAGAGAGAGAGTGTGTGTTTGGTCCAGGTAAACCCTATGTTATCAGGACAAAATGTTCCCACAATGATGTCAATATCTGAAATCCTCACGTCCTTGTTTAGGAAAACAGCTTATAAATCATACAAAGTGATGTTTTTTGAAAATGTAATAATGCAAAAAGTTTTCTGTGATTGATGGGTAGGTTTAGGGAATAGAATCTACAGTGTGTGTGTGTGTGTGTGTGTGTGTGTGTGTGTGTGTGTGTGTGTGTGTGTGCATACAGGTTTTAACTATACTTGTGAGGGTCAAAGTTCCTCACTTTTATAGTGAAATATTATATCAACCGACTAGTGAGGACATTTGACTGGTCCTCATTAGTTAAAAGGGCTTATAAATCAGACAAAACATGTTTATATTTAAATGTGTTTTGCATGTGTTTCTGTGATGGCTAAATTTAATATAAAACAGATTGCTAAAAATGTTATTTTGTCATGGGATAAATAATATAATTGTGTAGAATAGATAGACTGCATGCACATCTTCAGAAATTAAATTTGGCAACAGCAGCTCTCTGGATTCATGTGGCACATATAAATTAATCCCAGCATAAACCTTTGATTTTCAAAGATTATTTTTGTTAATCTCTCTTCAACTGTTGGCTGTATGTATTGCATGACAATCACCACAAGGGGGCACCATTGATCATCTTCTGTTTCCATCTACATTAAATCCAGCTATTATATTCAGAAGAGTTATTTTACTAGAGATCTGCTTCCCGAATATAATATTTATATATTTTCTATAATCTGAACTAAAATGTAAAAGTACCAAAATACATTAATACAAAATACATAGATGATAGATAGATAGATAGATAGATAGATAGATAGATAGATAGATAGATAGATAGATAGATAGATAGATAGATAGATAGATAGATAGATAGATAGATAGATAGATAGATAGATAGATAGATAGATAGATAGATAGATAGATAGATAGATAGATAGATAGATAATATAATCATGATGAGTATGAGAATTTACTTAGCGAACAGAAATGGCATCACAACTATTAACTTTTGTTATATACCCACGCACCTCTAGGTGTCACAATACGACCATCTCAAAAAATTGAGCACACCTTTTGTGTAGCCCTAATAAATCATCTTATTTGTATGTTTTCATATCACTGGTAAAAATTGACCCATGTCCATGATGAAGATATATGAAGAATATGTTGCTTTGACCAGTCTGATCAAATGGTAGGCTAGTTGTGTGTGTGTGTGTGTGTGTGTGTTTATTTTTTATTGAATTGATCTATAGAATGTCGATGTCCATGTATGGTAGACATGTATATTACATTGCCAAAATGTTTTTTCCCTTCACCAAACATGTTAAACTAGCTGTAATGTCTAACCAAACATAATTATTTTGTGTGTAATGCGATTTATTTTAATTTTACTCATACTGTATGACAACACATACTGTATATGGCAAAAAATAAACAATATAAGAAAGTTATCCTTGACCTGGAAAAACATAAAAACTAACAGAGCAGAACCTAGACTAGTTTTGCAATGATCTTTTTATATCGGTGGAATTTTAATGCCGTGTTTCATGTAGGAAATTTAATTAATTTTATTCAAGAAAAGTCAAAATGACTGAATCAACCAGTCTAAAAAGGTGAATTCAGGGTGATTGGGACACTTTTTGCCATTGAAATTGAAATTTGTCCCAATCAAACTGAATTCACTTTATTAGTAGATCAAGTAGAAATGACTTAAAGGATTAGTTCACTTTCAAATGAAAATTATCCCCAGCTTTACTCACCCTCAAACCATCCGAGGTGTATGACTTTCTTCTTTCTGATGAACACAATCTGAGATATATTAAATATCCTGACACATCCAAGCTTTATAATGGCCGCCTTCTATATTCAACTTACGGAAAAAAAAAAAACTGAACTGGCTTCACGTCAATTAAGCCTTTCCCATAAGTTGAATAGGGAAGGTGTAGGATGTAGCATAAGCTTTTTGAACTGTGATAGTTTTACACTTTCTTCGTAAGTTGAATAAGGAAGGCGGTCTGGTAGAAGCTAGATATTTGACTTCATAACTTGTTAAATATGGATTTGTTTTTTTTGACACAAATGCATCGCTTTACTTTAGAAGGCCTTTATTAACACCCCGGAGCCGTGTGGAATATGTTTATGATGGATGGATGTGGATGGACACACTTTCTTCAGCTCATACTCGTTGATCCCGCTCACTGCCGTTATATCGGATGCGTCAGGATATTTATTAATATAACTCAAATTGTGTTCATCAGAAAGAAGAAAGTCATATACACCTAGGTTGGCTTGAGGGTGAGTGAAGCTTAAGCCCCGTTCACACTGCCAGCGACACGCAGCGACAAAGCGACAGGATCCCATTCATTTCAATGGAGCGTTGGCGACTTCCGGCGACAAGAGCGACAGTGACCATTGGCGACAGAATGTAGGCGTGTTAAGCGACGGGAGACAGGCGACAAAAGTTCAGATATTATGCAAATCAGGAGCGAATTTCACGAGTGACAACCAATAGGAGTGAAGGCTCTGGAGCTCACGTCAGGCAAGACAGACAGGAATAGTTCTGGAGCGATTTCACTGTTTTATGTGATTTGACTGTACATACATGAATATAATAAAACAATGCATGGAAAAGAAACTGTCGGCAGTCTTGTGACTGCCATACATTTTCATTCATACATTTTGTGTAGGCCTATGTTAATTATATGATTCTCTGAGTAGTTTAGCAATGCTGCAGTTTATATTACAGTTTCCCCTGCATTGTGTTGATTATAAGGGACAAGAAAATTGATTATTTGTCAAATTTGAATGACGTTTTAGTATTTTTTGACAGTATGAGTGAGTTTAATTTGTTGATAGACCGATCGTTAATCTAGTTAATGATTTAATGCACCGAGCTCTGCAGTCACAACACTCTACAACAGCAGAATATTACTTTTAATTATTTAAAACCTAATTCCTAGTCAAATTAGGATGATTTCTTAGTTTTATATATCATTTGTGATTGCATTTTCTATAGATATGATCAGACGTGCAGTCTACCAATGATATTACAGCGACAGCACTAGGAACGCCCACAAGCGACTTCACAGTAGGAGACTAGCGACACGCAGCGAAAAAGTCGCCGGCGGTGTGAACGGGTCTTTAGGCTAATTTTCATTTGAAAGTGAACTAATCCTTTAAGGTAACAAACGCAAAATATATTTTATTGTACATATTTAATAAATAACAGTGAGCAACTCCACAGGCAGGTTGCCAACTGTTGCAGATGGTAAGTGGAAACAGATAAAAACATTGAAAAATAGAGGGAATTTACATTTATATTTAACGTTATATCACAGGCTACAGACTTGCAACCCTTATTAAAAGCTGTAGCAACAGAAGCACACTCAAATGAATGAATGAATGAATGAATGAATGCTTTGAAAGAATGCAGTTTATTTGAGCACCAAGCACTGAAATTACAGTATCTGCTTTGACTAAAATAAATATACAAACATTATTATTGGATGCTATCTCAAGAGCGTGAGCAATGATTATCTCAATGTTTCAGGACGATAGTCTTTATTGTAAGGAATTTATGTTTTTTGTCGGCCAAGCTTGCTCACTGAAAGCCAAGTGCAAAGTTAGCCCTCCCCTTTAATCGCCTTTTGCCCGAGCGCTGATCGCTACAAAGGGAGGACAGCGAGGAGGAATGAGAGGTAGACGGGACTTTACACGGGAATAATGGCGGCGCCGTTCCGGCGGGACACCTTACCTGAGAACTGCTCTTATGGGGTGTGCAGGGACGGCAGGGTCTTTTTCATTGAGTGAGGATATATGTTTACTATTGTATTAGAAAGAATTTCTCTCTCATAGCGTTCGAGTGTTTTCCAGCCAATTGCATCGCTAACAGGTGGTTTGTTTTCCTGCCAGCGATGAGACGTGCACCACTACTTGGCTTCATCCCCGCACTGGTGAACCTGTCAATTCTGGACACATGATCAGATCCGGTAAGTGCATGTATGCTTCCATGTAGCTTTCTAGATCCCAGTATTTAAGTGTTATTTCATGCATGCAGAACGCTAAAAGTTTCTATTTTTCTTGCCTCTTAGATCTACCCACAGGTTGGGAGGAAGGATTTACGAAGGAAGGAGCGAGTTTCTTTATTGAGTAAGTGGATGTGTTTATTGTAATTATACCTTATTGCGGTCCTGTAGTGCGTCAGGTGAATTACAGGTTAAATGCAGGTGGGCCAAATGTGGCTATGCTTGTCTCACTTCTGATAAGGAAAAATGAATATTAAGAATTGTGCACGATAGATATCAAAGGTAAACTACACACAGTCATTGTGTTTTTAGACAGGTATTTAAGTTCAAAGTCTACACAGAACAGGTGCACACGCCCCTTTGAATTTTCAGTTGAAGTATCATGTTGGCTGGGTCTCAAAACTGAGCTACCAAAATACTGTGTAGAGCTGTAGTCTTTTAAAGAATGTCTTTGGCGCATGCTTCAAGCGTTGAAAATTATAGCACGTAAAGTACTTGTTTGCTGTAAGCTAAAAATATCTTAAAGGATTCGTTCACTTCAGAATTCAAATTTCCTGATAATTTACTCACCCCCATGTCATGCAAGATGTTTATGTCTGTCTTTCTTCAGTTGAAAAGAAATTAAGGTTTTTGAAGAAAACATTCCAGGATTTTTCTCCAAATAATGAACTTCACCGGGGTTCAACGGGTCGAAGGTCCAAATGTCAGTTTTAGTACAGCTTCAAAGAGCTCTACATGATCCCAGACGAGGAATAAGGGTCTTGTCTAGCAAAACGATTGGTCATTTTATAAATAAAATAAAAATGTATATACTTTTTAACCACAAATGCTCATCTTGCACTGCTCTGCAATGTGCCACGCATTACATAATCAAGTTGGAAAGGTCACACAGGCAGAAGTACTGAGGTAGGACAAAAAACTCAAACTCAAAAACAAAAAATCTAATTTTCTCCACCAACTTCAAAATCGCCCGACATCGTTGTTTTACCTTTTATTGTAAAGGTTGTTTGACTTAGCCTTTGCTCGTTCGCCTTGTAAACACTGGATCGGTGCTTCCGCCTACGTCACGTGTGACCTTTCCAACATGATTACATCATGCATGGAGCGTCGCAGAGCAGTGCAAGATGAGCATTTGTGGTTGAAAGTGTGTGTGTGTGTATATGTGTGTATATGTGTGTATATATATATATATATATATATATATTATTTTTTTTTTTTTAGAAAATGATTGATTGTTTCGCTAAATATGACTGACATTTGTTCCTTCAACATGTTGAACCCCAGTGAAGTCCACCTATATGGAGAAAAATCCTCAAAAACCTTAATTTCCTTTCGAATGAAAAAAGAAAGACATAAATATGTTTGATGACATGGGGGTGAGTAAATTATCAGGAAATTTGAATTCTGAAGTGAACTAATATTTAAGTTACCATTTTGCATGTTTGTTTCCCAGATAGCACAGGTACGTCTCTAAGATGTCTGCTAAAGAGCGCTTAATCTGGAAAACATCTGTTGTGTTCAAACATCTGATAAACGTCTTAGAAAAAGCAATTCTAAATCATAAACATCTTAAAGACATTTTCAAAATGTCTCTTTAACATATGTCAGGAAACGTCTTAACGACATATTCCTGATAGCACACATGCATCTCGGAGACGATCTATTTGATGTCTGCATTTTCATCTGCAAGATGTGTTTGCTCATCTCCAATATGTCTCCAAGACGTCCTGTCAGATGTTAAATAGACATTTAGAAAACGTCTTTAAGATGTTTATGATTTAGAATTGCTTTTTCTAAGACGTTTCTCAGATGTTTGAACACAACAGATGTTTTCCAGATTAAGCGCTCTTTAGCAGACATCTTAGAGATGTACCTGTGCTATCTGGGATTGCAGATGAGCAAACACTCTGAAAAATACATCTTGCAGATGTATCTGTGATTTACATGTGCTATCAGGGTTAAAGCTACATACTTTATGAATAAAAGATATTGTACATGATTTTGACCACATACCCCACCTAACAAAAGTATGTTATAAGAACGTTTTGCTAAAAATGTTATTTCTGAAAATTCCATTTTATAATGTCCAGGTTTTTGAATGTTTGGAAAAAGGTTTTATTCTGAGTTATGCAAATGTAAATGGAACATTCCATTTTATCATTTTGGAAACATTATGGGATCATTAGTTTAGAATGTTCTCTGAACGTTCTGAAACAAGCAGTAACATTTTAAAAATGTTAGACGAATGTCCAACTAAAACATTTCAGAAAAAAACATTCCATGAAAGCTGTAGAAATAATGTTTTTGTGCTAGAGTTTTGAGGACATTATTAAAAACCAGATAACATCTGTTAACATTAGATAGAATTTTGAGAGAACCTTGCCAGAACATTAGCCAAACTTCTGAAAACGTTCCCTGTGCAAGTTTGAAGGCTTCTGTGGCAATGGTTCACATGCAGGTGTGTGTTTGCTGGACTTCAGTAGATTTGCTGATACACTGTAGATCAGTGGTTCTTAGGTGCAATCACATTTCAGCAATTGAAATGTCATGCAAAAAAGGTAAAAAGTTCCTATCTAAATCACAGCTCACACAAAAAGTTACTTTCAAAACAAGTAGCTTTCGGTCAGTCGACGCGGTGAGTCCGCATGACCTAAATCTGTGTGGGGAAATATTTCATCCTCGCACAAACTTCCAGGTGGCGTCAATTCCTATTGAAATAACTGTTTTTTGCACCTGAGAATGGTAAATGTGACCGCACCTTTAACCTTTTTGACTTGAAGGCCCCTCATTATCCAACACTTTTGTTTTTAAAGGTCCCCCGTATAAGGTAAGATAGTTTCTCCAGTATTTCTGCTATAATTATGACAAAATTGCTCATTTTAATCTTTTTTTTTATTTTTTTATAAACAAACCGGGGAAATGAACAGTTATTTAGTGGAAAAAATTAAATATAATTTCTTTTTTTTTTTACATTTTCTTTAGCATTTTAGTTTAGTTTGATTTATTTATTGATAATAATAATATTAATTGTATTAATAATAATATATTAATTTGAATAATTTTAAGTCATCCTCTCTTGGAAGTTTGCTAAGGCCCTCTGATAGGTCCCGGACCCCTGGTTGAGAAACAGTGCTATAGATTGCACTAGCCATACTAAGTGCATCTCTAAAAATCCCCTAAAATCATAGTCTGTTTTGTGCTAGTCTTGTTATCTTGTCTTGTTGTTCTGCTCCATGATTTCTGATATAGAGGCCTCATCTTTCTGTGTGAGGTGTGTGTGTTTAATCCTCAATCAAGCATGTAGTGCTCCCCATTTGAGTCTCAATCTCTTCCAGGGATTTCTCATACTGTATCTTCAGAGTTGGCTCAGGGCCTAAGAATTAAAGGGATAGTTACCCAAAAATGAATTTCTCAAGTTCCAACCTGTATGAGTTTCTTTGTTCTATTGAACACAAAAGAAGATATTTTGAAGAATGTTGGCACAGTTGATGGACCCCATTGACTTCCATAGTATTATGGAAGTCAGTTGCTACCGTCAACTATTTGGTAAACAACATTCTTCAAAATAATTGTTTGGGTGATCTATCCCTTTAATAGAAGAATTGTGACTGCCAGGCTGTCTAGATTTGACCTCATAAAGTGCTGATTTGGAGGATTTTGGATTTAAGCTGCAGGTGGTTGATCAGGTCAGAGATAATGATCATATATTTACAGTCCGAGCTGAATCTTGAGTATGAAAGAGCAAAAGACGGTCAGCCTGCTGAACTGTATTTGCTGACAAATTCAAAATTCATCACATGACATCACATGCCAGTCTGTTTGAGGATCTTGCGTGGGTGGAGCCTGTTTGTTTAAAGATAAACAGGATGTAATAGTGACTTACTGACACTGTACAGTGTGACTTGTAGATTAGGGAACACAAAGCAGAATGAAACTAAGATAGATGTGGATTTTAATAGATTGATTGAAAGAATTCTTTTGGTGTGATTTAAAAAAAAGAGTTACTGGCCAGTGTTATAAACAGAGTCATATATCCTTGTCCTGCAGCCTGAACCCAACTTTCAAGCAAAGACAAGAATCTGTTTGTGCCAGTATTTCTTCATCCTTTTATGATCCCAAACCCAACAGGAAATGAATCTATCAAGCATTCAATTTCAAGTGGATGAGTCAGTTCCATCGAAGACAGTTGAGAGCTGAGTCTTTCTGGGGGCATTTACACAACACTGTTTTCAACTACAAAAGAAAACATATGCAATTTAGGCGTTCATTTACATGACTGTGTTTTATGGGCATGATGCAGCGTTTTTAGTCGTTTCCGCAGATCCATGTGAATGGGGATCGTTTTGACAATGTTGTCATCTGTATGCGAAACTTTTCAAAAATGCAAAGGAAAAACTTTTCAGTTTTAGTACATCGTTGTCAGCATATGCTGTTTATCCACTGCCATATTTCTAAAAGTTTGAAGCATGTTTTCCATGTTCTAGAATAGTTTCAAGGATCTCTTTCACGAGTTTGTATACTGTAGCAGAAAGTAAGATCACAATTCTGGTGATCAGGGAAAGTGCCAGTAACGCAGACTGGCAGATATTACACTGATTAAAATATTGCCCTGAAACTCTTTAAAAGAATTCTTGAAAACATTCATTTAAAATGCAGATTTATTGCAATCCATATGTATCTTAGTTTCATTTGGCTCTGTGTTCTCTAATGAACTCATAATTGATTAACTTTATTACACATTTATTGAACTGAGCTGAACTGAACTGACTTGAGCTGAATAATGACACTATTTTCTTATTAGAGCAGATTTGTCTCGTATTTGATGAAGTTTGCATCACTGATTGAGTTGCTGTGAAGCTGCTTTGAAACCATCTGTACTGTATCAAGCTAAAGTTTTTCTGCATCCTGCAGTAGGAGCGTCCTATCATGATGCAACAATAAATCCCATGCAATAAAGAGGAAATAAATTTGTGATCCTGTGGATCAAGTAAATCATTAACTTTAATAAGTTGCTGAAAGTGAGCTGCGTTATCTGTGAGGGAATGTTCTCTTTACTCAGGACTGGACGTAGATTTAACATGCATTGTGACTGACCCACCTCCCCTCCGATTATTGTTGTCCTAGCCTTCCATTCCCTGCTCTAGGGAAGGAGAAGCTGAAGAATGATGACCGGTGATCTGGAGGGAGATATGATGGAGGATCCTCTGTATGAGTGTGCGGCTGAGAGATGGGCTGTGAAAAATGTTGTCAGCACTTGATGAAGCACATCTGACACACATTGTGTTTTGTCACTGCTGCTATAAATCCAGTGTTGTAGCTCTGCTTGGGGAAACCAGTTTCCCAAATGTGCGTAAAGGTGTGATATTGCAAGACTGACATGCAGGCCGCATCCTAATCTATTTAGAGATTCATAAGTGATGGATTTTTTAATGCTTGTTAGATGTGATTAATCACGAATAATCGATTTGACAGCACTAATATTAACGTTAAAGCGTCTGCCAAATGAATAAATGTATTATTTTGGGGTTGCACTTTATTTTGCAGTACGTGCACTTATGTGTATTAACAAAGTGCTGGTTAATATAAGGTAACTACATGGGCTAAGGTTAGTTTTAGGGGTAGGTTCAGGGTTTATACTTAGTTATTACCCAGTTATTGCAATTACTATAATAAGTACATAGTATGTACATGGGGAACAGGACTGTAAAATAAAGTGCTTACAATTTTGGGGTAAAAATAAAGTTTAGAAACTCTAATATATTTTTTCAAGATTCCTTGATGAAAGGAAAGTTCAAAAGAACAGCATGTTATTTCGTTATAAATGTCTTTTGATCATTTTAATGCATCCTTCCTGAATAAAAGTAATCATTTCTTTAAAAGAAGAAAGAAAAATCTGACATCAAACTTTATGAATGGTAGTGTACTTCCTCTTTCTTCATGTGCCATCTTGGATACATTTTTTTCCCTGAGCCGTATACAATGCATTATAGAACTGTATTCGTTGAAAATTCATTTAAAACACCTTATTGCTGCTACATGAACCTTTGCTGTAAAGCTGCTTACTTTGCATTATATTGAATCCTTTGCTGTTGGTTTACGCTGATCCATTTTATCAGGTAATGTTATGTAAAACAAGATGTTCCTGCTTTCTCTGATGATCATTATCTGCACTCTCTTCATCTCTCCATGCAAAAATGATTAGGATTGGCCCTTATTGTTTCCTCATCAGACGAGATGCAATAAAGCAAAAGTGATTAAAGCTAATTTCCTCGCATCGCATAACATTTTCGCTTGTAGTAGTGTTGGCAGACAAACTACCGATTAGGTCTCTATAATTTTGTCCAAAAACTACTCATTTAGAGGCCATCATCCCATGACCAACCAGAGTTCACATTTTGAATTACTTTAGGGGCTGGTAAATCTGAAATGGAGCATAGCTTTGCAAACAGTGTGCTGGTGTACTAAAGGAACTATTTGCTTCTAGGTTAACTAAACTCTTAAATATGAGCTGTGAATCTTTTCTTAAGATATTCTGGCAGACTAATTAACATCTGTTCAGTGTGCAGTGCACCTGTTTGTGACCGACGTGCTGTCTGAGGATGATACTCAGCCTAACCAGACTGTAGTTACCCTAACAGTCAGCAGGGGGTGGATATGAGAATCCTGCTTTACCTATGACTTTGGAAGAATACATGTACTCTGAGTCACGGTTTTGGTTTTCAATAGTTCTCGATAATGATAAGGTTATGATATCACAGCTCATTTACAAATGTAGATGCGTATCCTGTGAATGTAGTGCATGCTTATCACCAATACTTGGTTTATCTTATCATTTTTTTTATTTTTATGAACTGCTTGTGATTGATTTCAAGTTCCATAGCAACTAAATGATTAATCATGCATAACTCAGACCCTTAGGATATGAAACTTGTTTTTTTTTTTTTCTTCGGCCTAAAGGGTGGCGGGAGCCAAGCAGCTCAGTGTGGTTCATATTAATGAATCCCTTTATGATAAAAATGAGTGAGCTTTCCTGAGCTATTACATATTAATGTGCCCTCCAGGCTGTGAGAGTGGGAGAAATCCACTGAGCATATTGTCTTTGTAACTTGCTTCTCAGTTCTTGTCTTTACTGTTACACTTGACTTACATCGCCATCACCTAGGGAGTGTGAGAGTTACTTTTGTTTCTTTATTATTCTTACATCGTTTGAGTTTAAGTCCATGCGGACCTAGTGTTTTTTTATCTCTTGTTTGACGTGAAGTTATGTGACCTTCATGAAGAAAAATTTGAGACTGCAAGCACTGAAATGTGGATATTGGGAGATTATGAGTATGAGGAATATATTCTTATATACATTATTCAGTATATACTGTATTCAGTGGTTTTGCAGAAAATAGGCAATTCATTTGTTCAGTTGCTGTAGATCAGTGTGCAAACACAAAATAGGCTTTTCTGATTTTCAGGCTATCTAAAGAAATTAATACTTTGGTAACACTTTATTTTAGGGTCTTTTAACTAGTTGCTTATGAGCATGCATATTACTAGGATATTTGCTGTTTATTAGTACATATTAAGCACATATTAATGCCTTATTCTGCATGACCATATTCTACATTCTTAATCCTACCCAATACCTAAACTAACTATTAATAAGCAATAAATTAGGAGATTATTAAGGGAAAACCCATAGTTATAGTGAATATGTGTTCCCTATACTAAAGTGTTATAAATACTTTTATTCAGCAAGGATGCATTAAATTGATCAAAAGTGACAGTAAACACATCCAGAATATAATGTTACAAACCTCAAAGAATCCTGAAGAAATGTATAACAGTTTTCACATGAATATTAAGCAGCACAACTATTTTCAACATTGACAATCATAAGAAATGTTTCTTGAACATCAAATCAGCATATCAGAATGATTTCTGAAGGATCATGTGACACTGAAGACTGGAGTAATGAAGCTGAAAATTCAGCTTTGATCACAGGAATAAATTGCATTTTAAAATATATGTTTAAATATAAAACAGTTATTCAAAATTGTAATAATATTTCTCAATTACAATTTTTACTGTATTTTTATCAAATAAATGCAGCCTTGGTGAGCATAAGAGACTAAAAACAATAAAACATATTACAAAACCTTACTGACTCCAAACCCCAAACTTTTTCTTTCATCTCACAAGCTAGCAAAAGTCCACCATCTTTTGATATAAGATCATTACATCTGATAAGATCTGATGTACATGTTTTAAAAATAGATATTAAGTTCATTCAGCATCAAAACTTTAAACAAATGGGAAAAAGTGTGTATCTTCAAATATACTTTAAATAAAAATACTTTATATAAATTACATATTTATTATGTTCATGCATACATATAGAATTTTTATTACATATTTGAAAAGTAGACACTAGTTTACATTTATTCGGCATACAAACTTTAGACAGCAGATAACAAATGCTGGACATCCAAACAATCACTTTCACACCACACAAAGTTGATGACTGATAATTGCAGAGAAAGAACTCTGAGATAAATATGTATCATCACTCTAGCTTGTTTGTGATTTGAAGATACGATCAGAATTGCCCCCACACTATCTGCTTGTATTGTCATTTTTTACTGCAATCATAGCTGCACAAGACAAGTCAATTAAAATGACTTGCAGAGAGAAAGAGAGGGTATGATTAGAATATTTTTCTTTTCATCTGTTTCACCTTGTCCCATATCTGATGCTGGTAGAGGGCACTCCACCTACATCTATCAGGTCACCTTCTCCAGATGATCAGGCTCACCAACTGCACCGCAGCATGCTGCCCTCTTTTACCTCAATCTCTATCTTACAAACCACAGGAGGTGATTTCTGAATTGAAAACCCTCAAATGCTCAAAATGCTGTCTTTTGACACAGTAAGAAACAAAAAATAATAGTAGTAATTTAAAGGGGACCTATTATGCCCCTTTTCACAAGATGTAATATAAGTCTCTGGTGTCCCCAGAATGTGTCTGTAAAGTTTCAGCTCAAAATACCCCACAGATCATTTATTAGCTTATTAGATTTGCCCCTATTTGAGTGTGAGCAAAAACACAGCGTTTTTGTGTGTCCCTTTTAAATGAAAATGAGCTGCTGCTCCCGGGCGCTTTCCAGAAGAGGGGCGGAGCTTTAACAGATCAGGCTTCGGTTGCTCAACAACAACAAAGCTGGAGAATCTCACGCAGCCAAAATGAGGATTGTCAGTAACGGTGTTCAGCCTTACATTGTTCAAACCGGAGTCGACACTGATGGAGAGACTCAGGAAGAAGTTACAACTTTTAGACGTTTCTGAATGGTTAGTGGATAAATTTATGTAGTTGCTGTGGAGTTGATTCAACTCATCCACTAGCATGTGCCGTCATGTTCATCTTTTGTGCAAATCCTGTGTTGAATTGATCCTCGTTTGTGAAGCAGTCCGGTGTAAAATGATGGCATGATAACAACACTCTACTACAACAACTCTTCCTCTTCTCTAAAGCAGCTTTGTTGTGTGGTCTTGGGGGCGGGGTTTATGTAAATTTTAGGGTTGTGATGTCACCAACCCAGGAAGAAGCTTGTTGTAGTCCCTACCAGCTGTTTGTTGTATCCTTAAAAAGCGATTTCTTTAAAAGAAAATATCTCCCTTTGCATTGAATTTTTAGTGTTTTAACTTTGCAGATGTTGTTTATGCTCAAACAGCAACATTACACACTAACTAAAGCAAAAAAAAAGTGAAATCATAATCGAGGACCCCTTTAATAATAATTATCATAAAAAATTATCTTGGAGTATCACTTTTCAAGGTATATCACTTGTTAGGCACTTATTTAATATGGTTTGTGATGTCTCACAGTATGGAACAGTGTTCTCTGTCATGTCTGCTTGTGATGGATATCAGTGGCTGTGGGCTGTGTGGTGGGATCTGCAGGACAGAACACAAGCTGGAGGTGGCGGGACAAAGGAGAAATTGAGAGGCAGATGAGGCTAGCTAAAGGCATGCTTTGTGAAAACAGGAGGCGTTGGCTCCCTGAACCCCTAGTGCCCTCACTGCAAACATTAGCATTGGCATCTTAGTGCAGCATCAGATCGTGTGTCCTGTCCTGGCAGACTTGGACAGGCAGAGACAGGAGATAGTGCAGACAGAGACGAGGTCGGGAATGGGGAACTGCTGTGGTCGTGAAGGGGACTTGGGTCATGAGACGGTGCTGGTCAGACACAAGTTTGCATGGCCAAAGACGGACAGGGTCATCTTCGGAATAGACAGGTACATGTCTCTGACATCAGTTTAGAGGATTTGGTGCAGATTGGCATCCCTGTATATCATTTAAAGATATAGTATCTCATTTTGTGTGCACAAAAATATAAAGTAGTTTTATTAACCAACTCTGTTCTTGGAGTATTTACTAGTGTGCTATAGTGAAGTGAACTGGTTGCTGTGCTGCAGACTGCTGATTCTGTCTATTTAAAAAGGAAAACAGGATTGGATCCCATTCAATAAATGTTATTGAGATAGATGACTGGCCACAGGTGCATGCAGATAAGTGAATATTGATAGATGGAGGATCACTTTGTTGATAGATGATAGATCACTTTGTTTTGTTTGGATGTAACAGCTGAATACTGTTTTTGAATGGGATGTCATTTGTGAAAAAATCAGTGGATTGCAAAATGGTTCTCACAATGACAAAATGTCAGTTAATACCAATACCATGATTCTCAAAAATTTGAACAAGTAAATAAAATAATAAAATAAAACAAAACAAAACATATAAAACAGCAGAGCACATACACAGATTATGTGCACAAAAACTTACAGTGATGGGGAAAGTTACTAATCCAATATTGCATTACTCCATAAAAAAGTAAAACATTTTTAAGTAATTGTTACTTATTTACCTGTTATGGAAAGTAATGCGTTACTTAACTTTTGTGTTACTTTTTCTCACCTGGGCTGGTCTTGTTTTTTTTTTGTTTTTTTTAAAAAAAACAAAATAACAAAAGTTCTATTTTTAGCAAATGTAAAGGCCCTTTCACACTAAAAGTGAAATGACTCAGGAGAATAAAGTTTTATTCAACAATAAAAATAAAAAAATTAAACCCAAATTTGATGTTTAACTAAAGTCATTTTTGCTTGGTTGAATTGGATCATTGAAGATCATCAGAGAAGACATTGGTTAATAAAGTGAGATTAAATACATAAATTATATATTATTCAACATTTTAATTATTGCAGGTTTGCTTAAAGGGTTAGTTCACCCAAAAACGAAAATTCTTTCATTTATTACTCACCCTCATGCAGTTCCACACCCGTAAGATATTTGTTAATCTTCAGAACACAAACTAAGATATTTTAGCTGAAATCCGATGACTCAGTGAGGCCTCCATTGGGAGCAATGACACATTTATAGAGAATATTTTTTGGAGCACCAAAGAAACAAAATAACGACTTATTTAGTGATGGCTGATTTCAAAACACTGCTTCAGGAAGCTTCAGATCCTAAATGAATCAGTGTATGACGCTGTCTGTTGTTCAAGAGTGGCTTGACACAAGGAATGTGACAGCTGAAACCCATGTCTTGCATGCGTCTGTGCGTAGTGGTTCTTGAAGCACTGACTCCAGCTGCAGTCCACTCTTTGTGAATCTCCCCCACATTTTTTAATGGGTTTTGTTTCACAATCCTCTCCAGGGTGCGGTTATCCATATTGCTTGTACACTTTTTTTCAACCACATCTTTTCCTTCCCTTCGCCTCTCTATTAATGTGCTTGGACACAGAGATCTGTGAACAGCCAGCCTCTTTTGAAATGACCTTTTGTGTCTTGCCCTCCTTGTGCAAGGTGTCAATGGTTGTCTTTTGGACAACTGTCAAGTCAGCAGTCTTCCCCATGATTGTGTAGCCTACAGAACTAGACTGAGAGACCATTTCATGGCCTTTGCAGGTGTTAATTAGCTGATTAGAGTGTGGCACCAGGTGTCTTCAATATCGAACCTTTTCACAATATTCAAATTTTCTGAGATTCTGAATTTGGGATTTTCCTTAGTTGTCAGTTATAATAATCAAAATTAAAAGAAATAAACATTTGAAATATATCAGTCTGTGTGTAATGAATGAATATAATATACAAGTTTCACTTTTTGAATGGAATTAGTGAAATAAATCAACTTTTTGATGATATACTAATTATATGACCAGCACCTGTACTTTACTAGTTACTTGAAAAAAGTAATCTGGTTGCGTAACTCATGTTACTTCTAATTCGTTACCCTCAACATAACGTTTCAGGTATTTAGCAAGTAAAAATGGTAACACTAGTATAGGGTACACATATTCGCTATTAACTATGACTTTTCCCTCAATAAACTAATTTATTTCTTATTAATAGTTAGTAAGGTAGTTAAGGTTAGGTATGTGGTACGATTAAGGGATGTAGAATAAGGTCAATAAGAATAAGGCATTAATATGTGCTAATTAACAAGTAGTAATAACCAGTCAATATTCTAGTAATATGCATGCTAATAAGCAACTAGTTAAAAGACCCTAAAATAGTGTTACTGTAAAAATAATGAGGGTTTCTCTGAGCTCTAGGCATTATATTATACCAATGAAGAACTACAGTCAACAGAAACTGCAACAGTTGCAGAAATGCAAACAAATTAATTTGCAATTCGTCTTTGATAATTAATTGCAATTCATCTTTCATAACTAATGCCCAAGATCTTGGAAAATGTTATGACTTGTTTGCATATCTCTTGGAGCCTTATCTAACTTTTTTTTTGTTTTTTTTTTAATTAAATTCTATGCAGCATTGATGCTTTAAAAAGTCTGCCATTCTTGTTTACTGATCATCTTCAAGCCCTCATTTTCATCTGAGATACTACTTTAAGTCTTTAATGAGGACAGAAAGAGACTGGCTGGTGCTTGATGTTTGCAGTGATGTGACGCCTCACATGATTCCAGCGAGAAGTTGTCATGTTTAGGTGCAGCTGTTTTGGATTTTCTTCACCTTTGCTTTGATAAAGCAGGGCTATGCAAAGACAGAAACACTGCACATTATTATGACTGTGGGATGTGTCATCAGTGCATAGCGAGATTTTGTATGAAGACCAAACTATTGGAAGAATATTCAACCTAAAATTGTCTCTGTTCTCTCTGCATCTTGAATTATTCATAATGATAGCTGTTTGAAGTCTCTTTGATAGCACCAGGCTGTTTCATTGTTTCTGAATCATTAAATCCTGCCTTAGTGGGTAGCACTGTTGCACTGATCTATATAATAGGGCAAAGTATTAAAAACTACAGCTAAATAGTGTATTTAAAACCTCACATTATTAAAAAAAAAGCAGGTGGTGCCAGGAGTTTCAGGTATCCATATTTATGCGTTATATTTTCTATTAGTTGTAATGTCAAAAACAGGGTCACTTGATAAGCAAATTATTTTCCTTCAAAAGTAGCATTCAGGTCTGACTAATAAATATTGATGTTACATATTTGTAGACCCAGCCATGGGTTGAAACATACCCAGCATTTTTTAGAGAACAGGTTTTGCTTATGGGTCTCAATGTCTATTCAAGGCAGTTGTAAGACACGTTGTAAAGCAGAGGTGTACAATCCTGCTCCTGGTTTAACCCCAGTTAAACACACATGAACCAGCTATAATCAAGGTCTTACTATGCATACTAGAAACCTCCAGGCTGGTGTGTTGAGGCAAGTTGAGGCAAAACTCTGAAGGACAGTGGCCCTCCAAGACAATTCTAGCAGTTTCCACCATAGACAAAAAACTTTGAAAACATGTAAATTAAAGGTGTGGTTCATTGCGATTTCACTTTTTTAGCTTTAGTTAGTGTGTATTGTTGCTGCTTGAGAATAAACAGTATCTGCATAGTTACGACGCTCAAAGTTCAGTGCAAACGGAGATATTGTCTTTTAAAGAATTCTCTGTTTAAGGACTACAACAGACAGCTGGTAGGGACTACAACAAGCTTCTTCCTGGGTTAGTGACATCACTAACCCTATAATTTACATAAACCCCGCCCCGAGAACACACAACAAAGTGGGTGAGAAAATGTTATTGCAATACAGTATGTAACACAGATGCAATAGTATGTCATAAAAGCAAGATGACAAAACGACAAGATCTTACCATAATTAAACTAAACTATACCTGTTCTATCATCATGCAGCATATTCTCTGGCTCTGTAGGCATCTTTCAACAGTTCCCACATGAGCGATTTATAGATTATCATAACAGATTATATGCTAATCAATGACTTTGAGATAGTTAACTCCACATCAGCTACATAAATTCATCAACTAACCGTTCAGAAACGTCTTGTTGCATTCAAAATGTTGTCACTTCTTCTTGAGTCTCTCCATCATTGTCCGCCTCCGGTTTGAACATAAAAGGCTGAGCAGTTTGACATTTTTAGTTAGGTAACATTAATCGGAGCTGCTAAATGCTAACACAAGCTCCAGAAATTCGTGTTAGCATTCTGAATGCATCTTATAAAAGTGGCAATTTATGACCTCTTCAAAGGGTTTTCTACGTTTATGTAATTGCCGCTCTGAAAACATCACTTATAACTAAAGTCACTTCCAATAAATTATTAAAATGTTAAATAATATTAAATAATATTAAATAATAAAAATTATTAAATAATAAAGTATTTAAGGGTTGTTTACTCAATTACCATGATATGACCAATTTAAGTGTGTTAGACATGGTCTGTCTTTTATTTGTACTGTAAAATATACATAACTATGCCTATTTTAGCAGGATTCAGTTTGAATCCGATGCCTGGTGATTTCTTGCCAAAATGTGGCCTGAAGAAATTTGGCCTGTTTACATCATATAAAGATGTAAGAAATCTTCCCCACAGACACCCTTCACAGTTTGACAGTTCACATTATCCCAATTTCAGCTTTTCTATGAAGTACAAAGCCTGTGAAATGAAGATTTGTCTGGTCTGTGAAAACTTTGATTTAGTGCATCCATATTTAGTTTAAAATGGAACCTTTGATGTTTTGACTGGACCCTCCATTACACTGAAATGTCATGTCTTTTATTAAGGTCAGTGTCTGTTTGTTAAAGGAGGTAATGGAGGTTAATAGAGCTTTCATGAAAGAAGCTGATTGACTGGTTCATGGCCTTTTTCATAGCTGTTACGAAAAACTTTGACTCAGTTGCGCACACACACACACACACACACACACACACACACACACACACACACACACACACACACACACACACACACACACACACACACACACACACACCTGATACTGGATTCTGAATGCACTGAAGAAAATATTCATTCCAACATGTTAGTATTGGGTCGTTCTGTCTCATGCATGTATGCAAGACTGTCAGTGAGTGCAAGTCTTGAGCATCACACTGGGTTTAACATGAGAATCATGAGGTTCTTTCAGAGAAGTAGCTTATATTTGCCTTTTATTTGATTCTGAAACGGGAGTCTTACTCTGTCTCGATATTTTTAAAGATTTGTATTAACAGAGAAGAAGCAGATTTACATTTGGAGATCAAACCTAGTCATAATAATTCAGTCATTGAGTATAATTGTGAAAATGATAATCTTGTTTTAATGCAGTTTTCAAGACCTGTTTAATTTAATCACATTTCATCTCAGTTGTAAGCAGATTTCAAATTGATATTGATATTGCTGTCTAATATTTCTGTCTTGTACCGTTCATGAGCCCTGCAGGCGATGTTGTAGTACAATGTATTAATAGTAAGGTCTACGAGTCTGCTGAGATCTGGAATAAAATATCTGGTTCATAGATGCTCTTGAGACGGCAGTAGTAACGATACACCATACTTTTTTTTTTACTGAAATATAGATGTTTAGATGCTGTGTTGATTTTGAAAAGCTACTGTACTACTGTTCAAAAGTTTGGTGTCAGTAACTTTTTTTGAAGAATTTTATAATTTTATTCAGCAATGACCCATTCAATTAATCAAAAGTGATTTATTTGTAACAACGTTGACGTCTTACTATTTCAAATAAATGCTGTTCTTTTGAACTTTCTATTCATCAAAGAATACTGAAAATATGAAGCAGCACAACTGTTTTCAACATTGATAATAATCATAAATATTTCTTGAGCAGCAAATCGGCATATTATAATGATTTCTGAAGGATCATGTGACACTGAAGACTGGAGTAATGATGCTGAAAATTCAGATTTAATCACAGAAATATATTACTTTTTAAAATGTATTAAAACAGCATGCAGTTATTTTTATAGTTTTTTTTTTTTATTGTAGTAATATTTTAAAAATACATTTAAAAAAAAAATTGTTTCAACGTCAATCTGTTGGATGGTAGTATATGCCATTTTGCAAATTGATCTTACTGTAGGGATGTTTAGATGTTTTAGTTTTACTAAAAAAAATAAAAAAAAAAAAAAAAATAAATTGAATTCTCTCAATTAAATATCTCATGCCTTGGTCTAAACGAGTCGGTAGTGTATGTTTGCAGCTTCCTGTGGTATTGGTTTTTATTAAAGAGTTAGTTGACCCAAAAATGAAAATTCTGTCATTTATTACTCACCCTCATGTTGTTCCACACCTGTAAGACCTTCGTTCATCTTCGGAACACAAATTAAGATATTTTTGAAAAAATCCATTGGCTCAGTGAGGCCTCCATTTCAGATGCCCAGAAAGCTACTAAAAATATATTTAAAACAGTTCATGTGACTACAGTGGTTTAAGCTTAATGCTATGAAGCAAGGAGAATACTTTTTGTGCACCAAAAGAAAAACAAAATAACTTTTCAACAAAATCTAATGTTTCATTTAGCTTCGAAGCTTTACGAATCTTTTGTTTCGAATCAGTGGTTCGGAGCACGTATCAAACTGCCAAAGTCACGCCCCGCAGTGGTGAACCATTGAAATTTCAAAACACTTATGACGTAACGAAGCCTCGTTTAATGAAATCATGTGACTTTGGCAGTTTGATACACACTCCGAACCACTGATTCGAAATGAAAGATTTGTAAAGCTTCTAGATATTGTTAAATAAAGTCGTTATTTTTTTTATTTTTTTTTGGTGCACAAAACGTTATTTTGTAACATTAAAGGAACACTCCACTTTTTTTTGAAAATAGGCTCATTTTTCAACTCCCCTAGAGTTAAACAGTTGAGTTTTACCGTTTTTGAATCCGTTCAGCCGATCTCCGGTTCTGGCGGTACCACTTTTAGCATAGCTTAGCATAGTTCATTGAATCTGATTAGACCGTTAGCATCGCGCTTAAAAATGACCAAAGAGTTTTGATATTTTTCCCATTTAAAACTTGACTCTTCTGTAGTTACATCGTGTACTAAGACCGGCAGAAAATGAAAAGTTGTGATTTTCTAGGCTGATATGGCTAGGAACTATACTCTCATTCCGGCGTAATAATCAAGGAACTTTGCTGCCGTATCATGGCTGCAGCAGTGCAATGATATTACACAGCGTCTCTCACAAACGTCTCCATGGTTGCAAGGCACGTTCCCTGTGCAAGCAGGGGCTCACGGGCGCTGCGTAATATCATTGCACTGCTGCAGCCATGGAACGGCAGCAGAGTTCCTTAATTATTACGCCGGAATGAGAGTATAGTTCCTAGCCATATCAGCCTAGAAAATCACAACTTTTTATTTTCTGCCGGTCTCAGTACACGATGTAACTACAGAAGAGTCAAGTTTTAAATAGGAAAAATATCAAAACTCTTTGGTCATTTTTAAGCGCGATGCTAACGGTCTAATCAGATTCAATGAACTATGCTAAGCTATGCTAAAAGTGGTACCGCCAGAACCGGAGATCGGCTGAAAGGATTTGAAAACGGTAAAACTCAACTGTTTAACTCTAGGGGAGTTGAAAAATGAGCCTATTTTCAAAAAAAGTGGAGTGTTCCTTTAAGGTTGAACCACTGCAGTCACATGAACTGTTTTTAATAGCTTTCTGGACATCTGAAAGTGTTAATTGTCTTGCTCTCAATGCAGGCCTCACTGAGCCATCGGATTTTAACAAAAATATCTTAATTTATGTTCTGAAGATGAACGAAGGTCTTACGGGTGTGGAGCAACATGAGGGTGAGTAATTAATGACATCATTTTCATTTTAGGTGAACTAACCCTTTAATTTTTCTTTACATTTTGAGTCAAATGTCAAAATACACAAACGCTTATTGTCTCTAGCAGTAGGTCTCTTGAATTAGGATATTTGTTGTGAATTATTGAGGCATATTACTTTGCTTTTAATAATCTCTTGCAAGTCTGAACTTGTTCAGTGTACCAGAATAGTCTACTCAAGGTCATAACTCAGTGCGCTTGGGTTTCTATGTTGACACACACAGAAAGAGGCTGGTGGTAAGATTTATAGGGCAAATCCTTACACATCAGGGAAGATGTCTTCTTGACTTTGACTGTATGTGCTTCAGACTGCTGTGTGCTGCCGATAAGCTGTATGTACGTCACTAATCACACACTTCCCTTTAGCTGATAACATTGACCAGACCACACATTCAAATCTTATGACCGCACACATTAACATGGGCACAGCTCAAGGAGAATCTGTGACACTGTGGTGTGATTGGTGCAGGTTCAGTCGTGATCAAATTAGGATATGATGATGCATCGTGATATATTGAATCGTGGAGCATTACATGGTATCACGAGGTAGTTGCCGATGTCCAGCTCTGGTCAGTAGTGATGGAAGACGTGTAATTGTGCCAGTCACTGGCTAGCCAGCTTAACCTCTGTGGCTTATTTAACGTAGCTCATTACTCTAACTCTTACTCACTGATTTAAATAAAGCTTTGACAACCCTTCAATGCCCCAAGGAGGGATTTCCATGTAACTGCACATGGAGAAGAGGACGGTCTCTTTAAAGAAGCATATTTCAAATGCACATCTGCTTTGCTGTTGATCTGATTCATTTCTAATACTGATTTTGATGGACAAAATCAAGTCCTGCCCAACTTTTTTTTCTTGTTCGACAAGCCGTTCACTCGAATATACATCACAATAGGGAAGAAAAGACTATTGCAACTTCCGTTTCATGCGACTTTAAAATAAAAATTCTGCCATTATTTACCCTGATAATGCATGTTTTTTTTTTTATTTTGTGTTGAAGAATGTCAAGACTGTGTGCTCCTTTTCATAGTATCCATAATTCTCCAGGGTTTAAGTGGAATAAATGATTAGAGAAGTCCTGAAATCTGTCATTTTCACCGGAAGTAATGACATTAAAAAATAAATATACACCAATCAGGCATAACATTATGAGCACTGACAGGTGAAGTGAATAACACTGATTATCTGTTCATCACAACACCTGTTAGTGGGTGGGATAGATTAGGCAGCAAGTGAACATTTTGTCCTCAAAGTTGATGTGTTAGAAGCAGGAAAAATGGGAAAGCATAAGGATTTGCGCGAGTTTGACAAGGACCAAATTGTGATGGCTAGACGACTGGGTCAGAGCATCTCCAAAACTGCAGCTCTTGTGGGGTGTTCCCGTCTGCAATGGTCAGGATTTATCAAAAGTGCTCCAAGCAAGGAACAGTGGTGAACAGGCAAGTCGACGACAAGGTCATGGGCGGCCAAGACTCACTGAATGCTGGCCCGTGTGGTCCAATAGACGAGCTACTGTAGCTCAAATTGCTCAAGAAGTTAATGCTGGTTCTGATAGAAAGGTGTCAGAATACACGTGTATGGAGCTGCATAGCTGCAGAGCAGTCAGGGTGCCCATGCTGACCCCTGTCCACCGCCAAAAGAGCCAACAGTGGGCATGTGAGCATCAGGACCTGGTCTGATGAATCTTGTTTTCTTTTCTCAGGATGCACTATGGGAATGAGGCAAGCCGGTGGAGGCAGTGTGATGCTTTGACAAAGCAGGAAAGAATATGTGTGAATACGAGTTATTTTAATGCTTCTTTGTGCTGACACTAACTAAAAACAAAGCATATCTGAGAGGAAAAAGACTATGAAATATGCACTCCTATTTTAATCTCTGCTTTGTGGAGCCAAAGTTTTAGCTTTCATATAATTCACTTAAATTCATATTCAGCCCCAGTGAAGGCCTAAATGAGATCATTTTCTGCTGCCAGCATGGAGCTCATGAAGATTGAAACCGATTACAATGCCTCTCACAATTTACAAAAAACTCTGATTATATAATGGTAAATATTACAATATCATAGCACAACAACAGTGATCAGCAATAATTATAAACCTAATACTCACAATAAAAATAATAAGGTCATAGATCATGACACAGTCTCGGAGGTAAGAAGTGGGTTATCCTTCATCTGAAATGCGAGGCAAATGTTGCACTCTTAAAAATTGCTGGGTTAAAAACAACCCAAGTTGGGTTAAATATGGACAAACCCAGTGATTGGGTTGTTTTGACCCAGCGTTTGGGTTAAATGTTTGACCTAACCTGCTGGGTAGTTTTATTTAACTCAACTATTGTTTTAAAATTATTATATGTCTGGCTTAAAATGAACCCAAAATATATGTTGGATATTAAAAATCAGACACATAATTACTAGAGGCAACAATAATAATCAAAAGATGAACATTTATTAATAAGCAATTTAATTTATTATTTAATTATTATTGATTAAACATATTAATAAATGTTATTTTCCAACCTATTTTGGGTTCATTTTAAGTGATCAATAAAGTAATTTTTAAACATTAGTTGAGTTAAATAAATCTACCCAGCAGGTTGGGTTTCAGATTCAACCCAATCGCTGGGTTTGTCCATTTTTAACCCAACTTGGGTTGTTTTTAACCCAGCATTTTTAGAGTGTGGATCACAATAAAATCCCTTCACTCAATTGGGATGTTCTATGTTATTCTGGACGGCAAGGGCAGTGACTGTAACATTGAGTGTATTTTGCAGTATTAAATGCGTATTTATACCGATTTCATCAGGTAAATGAAAATTCTTCATAACGAACATAAAGAATGCCGTAGTTTCCGTTTAAAAAACGCTTTGAAACGTTTTTTCGGGGCTGAACGCAGCCCAGAAGTCTGTTTCACCGGAAAATCGAGTTATGACATTTTGATTAAAAATTACAATGCATGTTTGCATTGAAAAAGAAAGGAATGTGGCAGCAATTTTCACTTTCACACCCAGCCTGTGACTTTTCTTTTCTCTGAGTAGAGCTCAAGAGCACCTGTATCATTTCTTTATTTGTTGATCAATTACATTTCCAGATCATTCTCTCTCTCTTTCATTAGGATATATTCCCATCCTGTGCTCAGTCTGTCTCTCCCTCCAACAACACTGCACATCCTGCCTGTGACAGAGACAGGCAGAGATTCAAAAAGAGTAGGTTCGCTCTTTTCACCCCTCCCTTCCTCTTTCCCTCCTCCCCGTGAGTGTGTGCAGCGGTACGTCAGAGCAGAAGACTGGTGTATATGTGTGTGTATGCGTGTGTGTGTGTGTGTAGCTGGTGAGGAAACGTCGGAGATAGGAGACTCCACACAGACAGCAAAAGCACGATGCTTACGCCTTTGCCTGCTTCAACAGCGAAACGTGTTGGTTTTACCTATTCTGTGTTTTGACGGCCATGGAGCTCTGAAACCTCTCTGCTGCTGTCTTCTAAGAGATGGATGAGATTTAGATCCTGGAACTATTGCATTGGGGCTCTTCTCGGGACTCTTTCCTTTTAATCAGACTGATTCTTGCATTGTTTCATGAAGCCTGCATTTACTTTGCTATTAAAATGAAAGCAACAGAACTGGGCTTTCTGTAAGTGTCAGACATCCAGTCATTCGTTTGGAAGTTTGGAAGCTGTTTGGATTAAACATGTGGAGCCAGTCAGGATATTCCAACCACTACCAACCTCATCCCGCTCACCCCTTTTACCATGCACCCTACAGGTGGGTTGGCCTTCCAATTTTATTCTAGATCACATTGAATGTTAATGATGAAGTATTTGAATTGGACTTTGGCGACACTGTCACATTCATTTTCCTCTTCCTGTAATGGGGAGTGTCCACAGAATGCTGCCGAGGGGTCATTTCAGGATGGATCTGCCTGGCAGTTGATGCTGAAACCGTTTGGCAGGTTTTAGTTGGATAAAACTAGATTAAATCTAAATCACGTGTGCCTGTGGCAAGGATTACACTGCGGTGAGAATGAATGAGAACTGCTTTATTTATGTCAAGACATTGGAATTCCAACAGGTCCTGTTGAACTGGCAAGTTGAGTGAGTTCTGTGGAGTGAAGTGAAGACGTGATGCACAAAAACATGTCATAAATACTTCACTCTCTGTGAAGGTGTATAGTGTGCCCCACAGTCTGACGCCATGCCTCCAAATTTCATTGTCCTCCTGACTGAAGGTTTTGTATTTCTTGAATACCGGCTGCAACATTCCAATCTTGAAGCCAAATACTTCTGCAAGTGTGTTTACTTTTCTTATAACTCTTTCCTGATTGCTCAAAAAGGACAGCGATTGGCTCTTGGCTTTTGGCTCAGATGCATTTCTCATGATTCAGTGGAAATACTACTGTTGGTTTAGAGTTTATTTATATTTCAGTGTACTTTCAGAGGCACAGCAGGGGTTGCTTTCCTACACTTCACTTTGTTTTCAGCTGCATCAAGATAATTAGGCCAAACCCATTATTGTGAGTTGCTTTTTTAATAACTTCTATCAGCATAATGCGTTTACTGTTCCATTCCCCTAGCTAGACTGATAAAGTAAGTGTAACTACATTTGTCTCCACTCCAGTAAAGAAGTCCTACTTCTCTAGCATTTGTTTAGCTTTGTTTTTGATTCACCTGATAATGCTTTGCTGGAAGTGTTGCTTGGCTGATGTTGAGTAACAATTCATCCACTCTTCATAGGACTACAAGTTTGATGTTTGAGCTAACGTTTTTGTTTCAATAAGGCAGTGGATTCCAAACTTTTTCTTCCGGACCCCCCTTTTATAGAGAAAAGTATTATCAAGACACCACATGCACCCACATAAAGACACTCTCAGACATGACCTTGCTTGCAAAATCCTATAGGATTTATTTGAAACATTGTAATTAAAGCATTAGTTCACTTCAGAATTAAAATTTTGTGATAAACATCTTGGATGACATGGGGGTGAGTAAATTATGTCTTTCTTTCTTCAGTCGAAAAAGAAATTATGGTTTTTGAGGAAAACATTTCAGGATTTTTCTCCATATAGTAGACTTCACTGGGGTTCAACGGGTTGAAGGTCCAAGTTGCAGTTTCAGTGCAGCTTCAAAGGGCTCTACAGACGAGGAATAAGTGTCTTATCTAGCAAAACAATTGGTCATTTTCTTAAAAAAAATAATAAAAATTATATACTTTTTTACCACAAATGCTCATCTCAATATGCCATGCATTCCGTAATCACGTTGGAAAGGTCACACATGATGTAGGCGGAAGTACCAAGCAAGTGTTTACAAAGCAAACTTGCATTTTTATCTTTGTTTTAAGAAAATGACCAATCGTTTCAGTTGATAAGACCCTTATTCCTCATCTGGGATCGTGTAGAGCTCTTTGAAGCTGCACTGAAACATTTGTACCTTCAACCCGTTGAACCCCAGTGAAGTCCACTCTGGAATGTTTTCCTCAAAAACTTTAATTTCTTTTCGACTGAAGAAAGAAAGACATAAACGTCTTGGATGACATGGGGAGAGTAAATTATTAGGAAATTTTCATTCTGAAATGAATTAATCCTTTAATACAGTACTGCAACTTCTCAACTTCAACATGCTTCTCTTGTGTTTGTGATGTGAATTCTTGAAGTTGCATCTTAACTTGTTCGGCTTCATACTATCAGAATATTTTGAGGCACACAACACGCTGTGGTCTCTCTTCATTACCCACCATCCGAGGCCGAGATATGCCTCATCATATTTTCTTGTCTTGAGGCTGTCTAGACTGGATGCGACAAAACAAACATTGCAAATCCACTTGACCTTTGTGTCAAAAGTTGGAGTATGACAGAAATAGAACAGGGCATCAGTTTACTGTCGCAAATTTCTCGTGCCGCTCCGCATCCAGTGTAGACAGCATCGCTGATTATCATGGTTTCTATTTGCAATACTCAATTCTGATTCTTCAATCGCACCATCTAGCAGTCTGGTATTCCATGACAACAACCACTACAACTGATAACCGATTGCTCAAACGGGTATTGCAAGTCATCTTGAGGTAATAAAATATGTAAAATTAACATTTTGTGTTTGGCAAGTAGCCACATAATAATAAGTGGGATAATTTCACAGTGGGGGTCTTGTATCACCCTGAAGAGGTTTATTTTGCATAACAATCTGCTGACTGTACACTATCCCTTATCCCTTTAAAACTCTGCCTCCAGTTTGGGAACCACTGCATTAAGGATTGTGTTATCCAAAGAGTAATCCGTTGAATTTTTTTCTGTTTGATTTTTCTAGATGGCTTGGTAAAGGTGACCAGTTGAGTGATTGTACGTAAAAAATTCTAATGCATCCATGCAATTAAAAACTCCTATAAATTGTAGCTATTTTGAAATTGCAGAGATAAACTAAAATAGAACCCCTGCCTATAAAACTGTCAGTGAGTTGGGAGAGCTACCACTTTTTGGTGTATCACCTCCTACATCTCATCTCATCTCATCTTTAACAATAGAATAATAGTTGGCTACGCCTAGTCATTATAGTATTTGGTTTGCATTATGTTTATATCTTCATAAAATCAATATCGTAATGATCTGCTCTGTTAAGTTGCACATTTATAGACATTTCAGATTACATTTCAGATTGTTAGGCTCCAGCATCCCTCGATAAGGGGCTTGGAGAATGGATGGATGGATGCATTATTCTGCTCCTACATAAAAGGCCTGGGGATAAAGTTTTCATTGCATGGGTTACCATTTAGAATCAGTCAATCTGTTAAAGGGATAGTTCACCATTTACTTGTCGTCATTTACTCACCATCAAGTTGTTCAAACCTGTATGCATTTCTTTTTTCTGTTGAACACAAAAGAAGATATTTGAAAAAGCCCCATTGAAAAAAAATACTATGGAAGTCAATGGGGTCCATTAATTGTTTGGTTACCAACATTCTTCAAAATATCTTCTATTGTGTTCAGTAGAACATAGAAACTCATACAGGTTTGGAACAACTTGAGGAGGAGTAAATGATTACAGAGTTTTCATGTTTGGGTGAACTGTCCATTTAAGTGTACTAAATTGCTCTTTGATTTTCATCATGCAGTACTCAACCCTCTTCTTTATGCAGTGTAATATCAGAGCTGATAATAAATGCAGCTCTTCATGAAAAGATCCGGGCTCTGAGACAAAACTTACAGCAGTGTCTTTGGTGTGATTATCTGTGCCATTTACAAAAAAGCACCATCTGCTTCACTAGCCTTGGCACGAACCAATCGCATTCCAGCATGAGTCCCAGAGAGGCCACGCTGAGACCCCAAAAGAGGGCTAAAAAAAATCCCACGCTCATCTGAGCTGGATCCTGCCTTGTAATTTACGTTCTGACGCTCTGATCCAGAGCCGCCAGAAGATTGAGAGGATCAAAGATCAGAGGGATGATCCAGATGTGTGGATATGTGATTTGTGCGAGGCTCAGACTCATTCGTGTCTTTTTCTCTGTGATGGGTAGACATTTGGCCAATGAACTGGAACATTTTTATTTCTGTGAGAGGACATTAGATGCTACAGCAAGGAATATTGTCGGTCTTGAATCCACTGAGGGCTAAAATATGCTAAGCATTTGTTTTCAGAGCTGCTTGGGATTGAACCACGCAAGGTAGGACTAATCCAGCATTTTAGCTTTTTATTGGTTAAAAGGAACCTGCTGGTAATTTTAGCAGTGATGTCATATGACCTGAGAGGAAGATGGTTTGCAGTGAATGCACTGCACCATATATTTGTCATGTGTTCTGCTTGCTTTAGTATTGTTTTCTAGTAAAAATCTTTAAAACAAAAGCAAATTTGACTGAGATACTGTATTTTGATACTTATTCAGAGTATAAATTGAATTATTTTTTTGTTTGTTTTTTATTAAATATACTCTTATAAATATATATCCTTAATTATGATTTCACTTTTTTAACTTTAGTTAGTGTGTAATGTTGCTGTTTGATCATAAACAACATATGAAAAGTTACGACACTCAAAGTTCAATGCAAAGGGAGATTTTTTTTTTTTTTTCTTTTACAGAAATCGCTTTTTAAATGGCTGGTAGAGACTACAACAAGCTTCTTCCCGGGTTGGTGACATCACATACCCCAAAATTTACACAAACCCCACCCCCGAGAACATGCAACACGGGGGGTGAGGCCATGTTGGGCAAAGAGGAAGAGTTGTTGTAGTAGAGTGTTGTTATCATGCCGTCATTTTACGCCGGAGTGCCTCACAAACGAGGGTCAATTCAACACTGGATTTGCACAAAAGATTAACATGACGCCACATGCTAGTGGATGAGTTGAATCAACTCCAGCTCATTTGCAATTAAAGAGACACACAAAAACAGCATGCTTTGCTCAAACCAAAATAGATGCAAATTTGACAAGCTATAATAAATGATCTTCTGGAGACACCAGAGACTTGTGGTGGAAAGGGGCATAATAGGTCCCCTTTAATATATTGTTAATATTTCACAATTTGACTGTATTTTTGATCAAATAAATGCCTTGGTAAGACTTCAAAAACATAAAAAAAATGTAAATTGTTCTGAAAAGCAAGGTAGAAAAAAAGATTTTCATCTCCTCATTCTCTAAACTTCTCACGCCTTAGTCTAAATGCTCGTCTGACATTTAAATGTCGCTTTTCAACAAGGGACTCAAGTAGCAGCATAGGTCTTGCTAACATGCCCCGTCTGTCACACTGGGTATGTGTGCAAGGCCTTTATCAATAATTCATGCCAGCCATTTATGAAGGTCTCTTATTGCTGCTGAGGAATGTTTCTCTCTTTAATTGGAAGATCCATTATAATCTTCCTTAGCTTTGTGTGAAATCACAGAATGTAAATCTGGCATTATAAAAGAGTCAAGGCCAGCAGCAGTTCAATTCCCATTTAAATGAATCAGAAGCCCTGTGAATATTGACACTGATGTGAATTGAGCTGTGCAGTATTATAAAATGTGCATCATCTGTCTTTGTAGGATGAGAGAGAGGTCTAAAAATAACTTTGTTGTGAGGTGTGTGTGTGTGTGTTTGTGTGGATCAGCACCAGGTGTTTGGGTTCAGGGTCTGATACAATATATTTGTCTTTCTGCCACATACAAGAACATGGATGAGACACCTACTTGAATCGCCTAAATACAAATATAATGCTCAAGAGGAAATATAAACAGACTTTGTTTACTCATACAGCAAGCCAGTGATTCTTGAGGAGGGCACGGGGCTTTCGTGAAGACCCAGAGAAATAGAGGGGGAGAGCTTGTTGTAAATGTCTTGCATAATTTCAGATGTCATGGTGGGTGGTGAAAATTCCAGTGTGTGAATATTTGAGAATAATGTTGCTTTATGTTAC
This sequence comes from Chanodichthys erythropterus, assembly GCF_024489055.1. Taxonomy (NCBI): domain Eukaryota; kingdom Metazoa; phylum Chordata; class Actinopteri; order Cypriniformes; family Xenocyprididae; genus Chanodichthys; species Chanodichthys erythropterus. The sequence continues at coordinate 40,354,748 of NC_090227.1, read as the reverse complement.
AGAATTGTTTTTAACCACATGCTAAAAAAACAGTTTTGCTGTGAACCACAATGCTGCTTTCTGGACCTTTTCACTATTCTCATAGTGTATGATTTCAGAAAAAATGACCATTGATGGAGCAACACATTTTGTGGGAAAATAATTAGTATTCAAGGGATGGTTCACCCAAAAATGAAAATTATCACAACTTGAGAGTGCATAAATGATGACGGAATTTTTATTTTTGTGCGAACTATACAAATAATTTAAGTTAGCTACTTGTTCAAAACAATCACTTAAGCAAAGTTTTGCTGAAACCCTGAACAAGATCGCATAATACTTTAATATGGCATTAAAGTATTAGCAATAAATATTATATTTTATGTGGACGGCCAACTTAATAAATTATATTAAATCTGAATCTATCTATGTCATGTCAACAACTGTAAAAGTCACCCAGCTATTTTTATCATGTCATGTATTGTGCTTTTAACCTCAACAACAGGGGCACTTTTTACCTCAAATTCGATATTTTTACATATTCATCAGTTATTGAAAATCAGTTGATTCAGTTATCATTAACAAGACCTTATCTCATAAAATATTATGACTTTATCGATTCACATTTGCTACATGAATCTGTATAATTTTAAATAACATTAAGTATTAGATTAAATCATCTTTGCGTTGATTGCCTGTATTCACATTTTAAGGATCAGTTGTGCATAGTGAAACATGGAAGTGCTGCGGTACGTTTTTGCACCATCAAATGCACCTCAGGGCCTGAATTTTGGCATGGGATTGCAGGTAGTGCGCATGATTTTAGCGATTGTAAATCGGGAAATTGCCGCAAACGTTTATGCACTAGCATGTAGGTTGAAAAAGTAAATGAATCCACACAGATTATCAGAGCAAATCGGTTAAAAAAAACTTTCTGTGGGACCTAATTTCATAAAGAGTGTGAGTGATTAGTACCGCGTCTTCTATCTCTCAAAATGTGCAAATGTGTTGCATCGTCACTAAAGTGTATCATTTGCACGTCGTTTTTAAGCCATGCCAATTTAAACATTTAAGCCGCCTCTCAAACAGCTTGCGAGTGTCAAATTGAGTACTTTTTTTGCAGCTTATTCCACTTAAACTCTCAAAATTGGGTCAAAATGCCTGTCTTGGCAAGTATTCATGTAAACACAATCGATGAACGTAAGCAGTCAAGAAAGAAAATGCATGTGTATCAGTATTTTGGATCCACCCATTTATTCGTTCTTAAAGTGACAGCAGCATAATAAACCTGCCTCTCTCTTAGGGCCCTATTTCAAAGGTGCGGTAAGTAGATTTTGAAAAACGCTGTTGGACATTGTTGATATTTGAAATCAACCCAAACAAACCCACCCCTCTCTTCATTGCCCCGCCTCCAAAACTCACACTCCAACCCTAACCACTCTGCTCTGAGTCGGTCTCAAACGCCCGATTGCTGCTGGCAATCAAGGCGAATGCACTACCAATGACGCTAAACACCTTATTCTCTAGCGACCATATTACGCAGCGCCCGTGAGCCCCTGCTTGCACAGGGAACGTGCCTTGCAACCATGGAGACGTTTGTGAGAGACGCTGCGTAATATATCATTGCACTGCTGCAGCCATGGAACGGCAGCAAAGTTCCTTGATTATTAGGCCTGAATGAGAGTATAGTTCCTAGCCATATCAGCCTAGAAAATCGCAACTTTTTATTTTCCATCGGTCTTAGTACACGATGTAACTACAGAAGAGTCAAGTTTTAAATGGGAAAAATATCAAAACTCTTTAGTCATTTTTAAGCGCGATGCTAACGGTCTAATCAGATTCAATGAACTATGCTAAGCTATGCTAAAAGTGGTACCGCCAGAACCGGAGATCGGAATGGATTCGAAAACGGTAAAACTCAACTGTTTAACTCTAGGGGAGTTGAAAAATGAGCCTATTTTCAAAAAAAGTGGAGTGTTCCTTTAATAAGTAATGGGTGTATTTTGGGTGTAATGTGCAATAAACCAATCAATCAGAGTCTCATCTCCCATTCCCTTTAAAAGCCAGTTGTGTTCGCGCCAAGCAGAAAAACTGAATGCTTCTCTATAGTGTGGAAGTTCAAGCTTCCTTGTGCTGTCCGTAAGCTATTGCAACAAAATCACCCCTAAGGGAGGAATTCCCCCTTCAATTCCCCAAAGCAAACATTCAGCCCCTGCGCCTTTAGCTCCGTTTGTTGTACCCTACTGTTAGTGGAGTTTGCAGTGGAAAAGGCACGCTAGGTCTGATTAGGTTTGTTGTGGAGAGAGGAAAACATTTGTAGTGGTGAGCGGGTGGTATAACTAAGTTTTTGGCTGGAGCAGGCTGTCTGAGAGCAGTTATTTTGTTATTTCTTTAAATAATTCATCTGAGGAGCACAGTTCTCAGTTCCCTCTTGCTTCGGGAAGTCTGGCACATTTCTGCAAATAAATTTCTTTTGAACAGAAAAAAATCGGATTTTAGACCACTTTTAAAAGTGGATTGCAGGAATGAGGCCTAGCGTTATAGGAATGTAAGTTGGGAGCAGGTGGAAATTTCTATAGGAGCAGGTGGGTGCGAGATGGAAAAATCCCACACAAACCAAACCGTTGCTTGTTTTTATCTTGTCAGATAATTTTACTGTGTATTACTGCAGGTGATCTAAAACTTTAATATTGCAGTTTAAGCTCTTTATTTCAGTTTTTACTTCATTTGCAACTTTTTCATAACTCAATGTTTTTATTACTTAAAAAAATGTATGTATTGTATACTTAGTAAAATATAGGAATAGAAAAATATACTTTTATTCAGTAAGGATGCATTAAATTGGCATTTAAAGCCATTTATAATGTTGCAAAAGATTTCAAATAAATTATTTTTTTGAACTTTCTATGCATCAGAGAATCTTGGAAAAAATGCATCATGTTTTCCACAAACATATTAAAGAGCACAACTGTTTTCAACATTGATGATAATAATAAATAGTGAATTAGCCTATTAGGATGATTTCTGAAGGATCATGTGACACTGAAGACTGGAGTAATGGTTATATTAAAATAGAAAACAATTATTGTAAATGTTACAAAAGCCATTATTTTAAAACCATTAAATAAAAGGGTTATTTTTAAAATATTTCACAATACAAAATGACACAATTTTTGATCAAATAATGAATGAATCTAAGAGACTTCTTTCAAAAAAAAATAAAAAATATCTTGATGCATATAAATGTAAAAAAATATTATTTCTATATATTTCTTGTGTTCTTACATTAAAAATCTACATGAAAAGCATGCCTTGCTTATATTCAGCTGTATTTTGCTTGTGATGGTCCCTCAGAGGAAATGTATAATATACTGTAGCATTTAAATTTGATAAAAATATAAAAATTTAAAGCACCTATCCCTACTTTGAAATGACTGGGTTTATCCTTCAGTTTTGACCCATGACCTCATTATTTCCCCCAACAAATGCTTAAAATTGACCTGTGACCTTCATTCTCAAACCAGCCTGATTTTTTTTGCTATTTTGGGGAGCTAAATTTAGGTTAAACCTAGAGTCAGGTCTGCATGACTCATCATTTAAACACAAACATTCACTGACCAGGGATATTAAAATATCACAGATCTTTAGTTGAACATAATCCACCCTTCCTCTGCCTGTGTGTGTCCGTGCGTGTGTGTGTGTGTGTGTGTGGGCATGAGTGCGGTGACTCATACAGGCAGCAGATTGAATCAAGGGGGAACAATAGATTTGAGCAGAACAAATGGTCAGAGGGAAAAGGCATGGATCAAAGAGCCATATTACCCGTTTCCTGCCTCATTTTACCTTCTGTAGGCCACAACAGCAGCACTCTTGATTCTTCTTACATCCTTCTCAATGACAAAACAACATCTCGTCTCATAGAGAGGAAGGGCCACACCGCTGGGCCTCGGGCAGCTGGAGCCTATTTTAAACTAAGATCCATGTTTTCTCTGGCCTCAGTGGACCTCCGCCTCTGCTTTTACTTCAGACATCAAGTATCAGTTTTATGCAGCTCAACAACCTCAGTAAAGCAATGAGGAATATGAACAGACTCAAAGCAGCTCAATTAGATGTGGTATGCTTTCTTTTTTTTACTCCCTTCACGCCTTCTGGGCTCCTTATCAGAGTTAAAAAAAATCTGCAGCCACAAGTGCCAACTGTTTTTCTAAGATAAATGCTAATAGGTTTCAAACTGTGTTTTGCATATGCTTGCTCTTAGGCTACACATTTGAAGATTCATCTTTTGTCCTTGACAAGTCTGTCTGCTTGTTTGTTTTTCCGGTCACATTTACTGAATTTTCATGGTTGAAATTGAGCCATTTTAATAGGTATCTTGCACAATTGCAAATTTCACTTGAGGGCGAAAGATTTCCTCATGCAGATTTCACATCGGGTTTAAGTTGACCAACAGAAAGCTGCTCGGTTTGAAAGAGTATTGACAATAGCTGTTTCCATCCACCTATTTTTATACAAATCTTAGGATGTATCACATAAAAAAACGCTAGATGTAAATGACAAGATGCACATCAATTCTAAAAATGTGCATAAAAACCCTCAATGCGCAACAATTTTTTTTTTTTTTTAATATATATATATATTTTCTGTTGGAAATAGGGTGGGGTGGGAAGGCAAAACAAGTCTAACCAGTGGATCAGTTTAATTGGACAGTATCTCAAATGTTGGTTTGATCATTCTGAAATGCCTGACCCAAAGTCTGTCATCAGAATGATTTGGTTTAATTCCCTCCCAGAAGCATCTCCCATGATTGCGTTCACAAACACCAGCATCTGAATGCAAGATAACATGACAGCATTTATTTAATTTTGTCGGCACAGGTAATCTACACTGTAAAAAATGACCTTGATTTTAACAGTAAAAGACTAAAAATGCTGCGGTGAAAAACTGTCAATTGGTTTACAGAAAGTTTCCATACTATATACGGTGAATAACTGTAATAGATCTAACGGTATATTTAATGTAATTTCACAGCAAAATTCATGTTAAATTCACAGTTTTTGGAAGTGAAAAATAACAATTCATTGTAAAATTTACAGTGAAAAACCGTATATTGACATTCCCACAATTCCCTGCGTGATACTTCACATTTGATATATTTTCGTTGAAATAACTCGGTTTCTTCTTAGTTTTTCTCATTTTTTTCTAATCAGTTATGTACATTAGGGTTTTATGTTAATCTAATGTTGTTAAATTAATGTTTATTGCATTTTTAAAATTTCATGCATGTTACCATGATGGTGTTTAGTGTGTGTGTGCATGACACTGTGTGCACCTTCTATATATTAGTATTGTCCTCCTCAGCTTGTGATGAACTTTGATTCATCATGTGACTCTTATCACCACTGTGTTTGGTGACTGTCAGTGTATTATAAAGCTACAAAACCGATATTAGTACTTCATTAGGTTGGTAAATTAACATTATATCAGTTAATGAAATACGTTATTTTACCGTAAATGTAACAAAAAAAAATTTTACGTTGCTACTGTATTTTTTACGGTAAAGTTTTTACAGTGTATGATGTACAAAAAAGTGGCTTCAACTATTGCAGCAACTTTCAGTTTCATTAGTGACAATTTTGTTCTCTTGAACACATGGGATGGAAATGCTGCTTTATTTGCAAATATTTTATGTGATATTCCAATTTTGTGCAAATTTAAAAAAAAAATTCAACCTTGGATGGAAACAGCTACTTTGTTTGTCAACGGAATTTTTGCCAAAATTTTGCTAATGTGAAAAACCTTAAAGGCTTAGTTCACTCAAAATTGAAAATTCTGCCATTAATTACTCACCTTCATGTCGTTCCAAAACCGCAAGACTTTCATTCATCTTCTGAACACAAATGAAGATCCTTTTGATGAAATCAAAGAGTTTCTGTCCCTCCATTGACAGCTACATAATTACCAAAAAAGTTCATATAGAGATCGTAAAACTAATCCATATGAATTGAGCGGTTTCGTGAATGCAGTGAATTAATGAATTTGAATGAATTTAGGCTTTTATTCACATATTCATCAACTCACACATCAGTTGTGATGAACGAAAGCTCACGCATTTGCTTGACATGCGAGAATCAATGAGGTTCATTCTCTGTGTTACGCAGCAATTTGAGCTTCCGCAAGCAACAATGAAGTTTGTTCTCGCGCTTCAAGCAGATTCATTTGAGCTTCTGTTTGTTCGCCGATCAATGTTTATATGTGAATGATAGGGCTGTGACAAATTTGCCTCTCGATTTGTGGATCGATTCTCTGAACGCCTCGCGATTCGCTCTCGAATCGATTCTGAGCTTAGTTTTTAACAACAGATGGCGCTCTAGGCTTGTTTTTAACCGCAAATGCTCATGAAGAAGTGTGCTTGCATTCGGCTGAATCTGAGAATGTACCTCAGAATGCTTTTATGACTCGTGATTAATGTAAACAGCCCACTGCAAACACCCTTGTAATTCGCTTCAACCTATTCAAACTTTATGAATGAATATTTTATAGAAAGTTCAAGTGTTGTGTGTAAGGAATTGGAAGCAAGCAGAGTACGGCTGTTTCTAAAGTATGTAGTGCCATCTGCTGTTAAAAACTAAGCTCCGAATCCATTCAAGAGAGAATCGCGATGCATTCGGAACATCTCAGAATAGATCCAGAATCGTTTTTCGATTCGCGATGCATCGACTTATTTTCCCAGCGCTAGTGAATAAAAGCTTAAATTACATCTGTTCATCATATAAAGTGATCAAGAAAATTTGGACCAAACCGCTCAATTCATATGGATTAGTTTTACACTTACTCTTTTACTCTACATCTCTTTATGAACTTTTTGAAGTGTCAAAGTGGTAGTCATGTAGCTGTCAGAGAGCACTTAGATTTCATCACAAATATCTTAATTTGTGTTCTGAAGATGAACGAAGGTCTTACGGGTTTGGAACAACATGAGGTGAGAAATTATGACAGAATTTTCATTTTTGGGTGAACTATCCCTTTAAGTCTTATAGGGAAAAAAATAAAAATCCTGTAGAATTATATTTCTAGATCATAACTCTGCCAGTGGCACATTTTATTCAGAAAATATAAAAATCTAGTTTAATTTCTCATTCTGAAGATGTCACATAAAGTTCATTGATTGATGATGGCAATATGCTATCAAGACAGATATTTCAGTATTTTTTAAATAATGATGGATCACTGAGAAGGAGATTCTGCCATAGAGTTTGGCTTAGGAATTAAAATACAAATTGGGCCAGAAATTGCAGACAGCCTGATCCTGGAAAACAAAATGACAGCACACACAAACACACAGCGCTGTATTTTTATGCAAATTAAGATGAGTTAGTTACAGAATGTGCATTTAAAGATTTTTCCTTCTGATAAGTAACACTGAACAAATTTGTTTCCATTCACTTATTATATTAAACATAATAATGTTTTTTTAGCTGTTTTAACAAATATTGACAACAGATGAAACATAGTTCCAGATGAGAACTACAATAACATACTCTTTAATCCGTTAACCTGCATAACAGGTCAATCCAGTTTGTCCTGTTGGGCGATGTCAGTGTTCAAGTTAAGTTGCTTTACATGTCATTTGAATACTCATCAGAGCAATTCTGTTTACACTCAACCGCTCTTCTGTCACAGTTTAACGTTCCCATGACTTGTCAGGTTCACTGAAATTTGATATGAGATTACAGCAAAAGACAGAGAAAGGGATGTTCCCACACTTGAAATAGGATAAGAGTTTCCTGTATTGTCCTCTTACACCCAAAGTCAATTATCTTTGCACCTATAGCCGATGTACTTCTTTGTAACAATATAAATGGTGGCGTTTTCTTCTCATTTTTTGTTAGTTAAGATGTTACACAATGTTCCAATTAAATTAAGGTATATATTTTTGAGAGTATCATAAATGATGTACAGAGTTTCTTTCATTTGAATTCAGTATATATTACTGATAAAAAAAAAATCTGACTAAGAAGTGATTCATTTATTCATATATTCTGTATTTTGCTCTCAATGTCTTTTAGTCACTGCTCAGATAGCAATATTGCACTCAAGACGCAATATTCAAAAAGTATTGACAAAAGGATTACCTTTATGCTTTTTCTCTCAATACCAGTGACGAGTGAGAGGACTCGTTGGTTAATCTCATTTCCCCAGACGTCTGAGCTATTGAATTTCCAGATATTTCTCTTCTGGTGGTGTTCTGAGGCTTGTGAATTACTTCTGACACCATAGACAGGAAGAGACAGTGGTTTGCATAATAACAGCAGGGTTAGAAAGTTAATTGAAAAGACCCTTTGAACCTTGATTCATCCAGAGGAGCCATTTCTAAAATTATCTGTTCAATATAATGTGCTGGAATCCTACAAAGGAAAAATAATTGAAAGAATCCCATTTCTACCCTTATGAATTTGTGAAAGTCTGGTGGACTTTTAAAGATCTGCTTGTTCCATTTGCGTTCGATCAGAGGTTATTGGAAACCAGGATATCACTTGCCTGATTCAAACTATGTTGGCTTCAAGTTAAAGATGATACATATTCATTAGTGTTGTCATAAATATTGATTTTTCGACACATATAGATTCTGAATATCTGAAACCGTTTCAATACAATTTTCCACAGTATCGATACATTACCATGCTAGAAATTTTACGTTCCCAGAACATTCTCAGAATGTCCCCACTGGTGTCAAGGATGTTGCCTAGCAACGTTCCCACAACGTTCCGAGACAGTCACTATGTTCTTTAAAGAGTTGGGGGACGTTATTTGGCGGACCTTCATGGAACATTCAGGGTGTTCTTGGAACATTTAGGGGTCCATATTTTATTTGGAAATGTAATGTTCCCAGAACATTCTGAGAACTTCCCTGCTAGTGTCAAGGACGTCTCCTGGTAACATTCTCAGGAAGGTCAGAGACAGTAACAATGTGGAGTTCTTTTAAGGGTTTGGGGACATTATTTGGCGGACCCTCAGGGAACATTCAGGATGTTCTGGGAATGTTTAGGTGACCAATACTTAGACATTCCCTTTAGGTCTCTTATTTTATTTTATTTTATTTTTGTGTTATTTTTTGGTCCTATTTAGGTCCTTCCATCACGTTTACTAAATGTTTTCATAACCTTTAGTAACATTACAGGAACCTGTTTGTAACATTCTTATGTGACCATAAAATAACCAAAATGGAACGTCCCTTTAAAGTCATATAAGGAACCTTGAACTGCATCACTTTCATAACCAAAAGAGGATGTTTTAGGAACTTCCCTAATATTCTGTAAACATTCAGGATTTTCGTCACCGTTGGAGAACATTTAGGGAACGTTGTTTAAGGTCACTTGAACCCCTACTACATGGGTTGGGACCAGCTATTCACCACACTGTATATTTTATTTAAATGAAGTGATTGAACATTGAAACGCCTTTTCTTCTCTTTTGTGACATTTCAAATAGCTTCTCGAACAAGAAAAAATGTTGGACAGGACCTGATTTTGTCAATTGGGAATTGATTGGTCATTGTGATTTGACTGAGGGTTTAGTTTTTAAGAAATTAAGTCTTTAACTATTGTAATTTTGCTACTGTGAAGTAAAATAATGAATATACTTATAATTAAATATTCATTTTTTTTTTATTTTCCAGTGCAGTTGTATTACAATAGTAATATATTTCTGTCTTTGAAATTTTAGTAGTATTATTTTTTTCAATTGTTTTTTTAGCTGATATTAACACTGCTAAAAGCATATGAAAGTGACTTCTTATTCCAGTGTTGTTCATCCCCCCTGATTCATCTTCTTTTTGATCCCTCTTGCATTTTCCTCTCTCCAGTGGCCTGCCTCTCTGACTGTCGCAATCGATTTTGAAGATAAGAAGCCTTCAAAGTCTCATTGCATGCTGCCAAAAATCTCCAAGCTGCATGATGGATTACGTCAAATTGCCATCTATATTTATCCGTGAATGAGCTCAGTTTGTGACAGCTTATTGGTGCCTCTATATCAAATGGCAGGATGTAAAACAGACATTAACTGAGATAAGTGTCTTGGGTCGACCAATGAAAATATAAATCTGTGCCATATAGCCACTCAAATTGTAGTCATATTCAGAATATGATGTAAAATAAGTCTTTTAATGAACTTTTCTTTGATACTGAACAGATTGCTCTTCATCTTTGTCTTTGAAGACAGATAAATGGAGAGCTTTTCCATAGCATGGCTCTCAAAGAGGTCATTGACCTGATAGTTGAAGTGGCTTTTCCATGTCATCTCCAGGGTTACTGACTGTCTGATAAGCAATTTGAAGGTTGAGAATGTTTGACCCGACACACCCTGAATACTGCTGTCAGGCTCTTAAATTTTGAATGTAGCAACATTAAAGCAGGCCTGGACACAATTAGGGCTTGGCTATACATCAAATATTAGCAATATTATCACAATATCACAAATATCGGGATCATTTTAAAAGTTTACCTTATAAAGTAAGCCAATTTCACTCACCTTTTTCATCTCTTGTAACAATAGCTGCTATCCAGATCTTGTATATTTCAGGGGGGCAAAAAATCAGCTTTTTAAATGATTCCAAAGCAAATGCAAAAATATTGAGATATATATTGAATAATATCTATTTTTCTTCTCACAAGAATGACAGCTGATAGGCTGCTGCTTTCAAGGTTTTTCTTTTGTTAATTTAGTAAAAAAAAAAAAAAAAACAGTATGCGATCACTAGATTTTTTTTCAACTGTGTTTTGCAGTAAAATATTGAATATTGTCAAAACATTTCATCTCACAGGAATGATGGGTGATACACCGTCAATGGTTTCTATTTACAACAGCGTTGAGCAATGCAGCCAATCACAAACATGTCTGTTAAGCACGTGAATAGCAATGTCAATCAGTGGTGTTTAAAGGTGCCCTACAATGTTCTTTCACAAGATGTAATAAAGTCTAAGGTGTCCCCTGAATGTGTCTTTGAAGTTTCAGCTCAAAATACCCCATAGATTTTTTTTTATTAATTTTTTTTAACTGCCTATTTTGGGGCATCATTAAATATGCGCCGATTCAGGCTGCGGCCCCTTTAAATCTCTCGCTCCCCGCCCCTGAGCTCTCGACTATAATACAGTGCATAAACAAAGTTCACACAGCTAATATAACCCTCAAAATGGATCTTTACAAAATGTTTGTCATGCATGCTGCATGTATGCTTCGGATCATGTGAGTACAGTATTTATTTGGATGTTTACATTTGATTCTGAATGAGTTTGATGGTGCTCCATGGCTAACGGGCTAATGCTACACTGTTTGGAGAGTTTTATAAAGAATAAAGTTGTGTTTATGAATTATACAGACTGCAAGTGTTTAAAAATGGAAATAGCGATGGCTCTTGCCTCCGTGAATACAGTAAGAAACGATGGTAACTTTAACCACATTTAACGGTACATTAGCAACATGCTAACAAAACATTTAGAAATACAATTTATAAATATCACTAAAAATATCATGTTATCATGGATCATGTCAGTTGTTATTGCTCCATCAACCTTTTTTTATTGCTTGCTTACCTAGTCTGATGATTCAGCTGTGCACAGATCCAGACGTTAATACTGCCTTTTGTAATGCCTTGAACATGGGTTGGCATATGCAAATATTGGGGGCGTACATATTAATGATCCCAACTGTTACTTAACAGTTTTTGTATTGGTACATTTTTATAAATAAATAAAACAGTAAATGAACAGTAGATAATTTTTTTTCTCAGTGTTGACTTTGAAATGTAAAAATATTGAGATATAAATTAAATAGTCAAAATTTCGAAAAACAATCAAGATATCAACCTAATATTTTTTTTAGCTATATCACCCAGCCCTAGACTCAAGATCATAGACTTGAGTTTCACTTAAATTGTTCCTTAAATAGCTCTCCTGTGTCCTTTTCCTGAGTAGAACCTCAATTTCAGTAAATACGTGACCTGCTGTCTAAAGTCTGTCTCTGTCTGAGAGAGTTGTAGCATTTTGATGCTAAATGTGGCGTCCCATTTCATAGTGCCTCTTCCTACTCAGTCATTACTGCATACACATTGCTGACAGCAAAATTTTCATTACCTTTCCAATGACAGATTTAATATGTAATCTGTTGGTGGGAATTTTCTCTTGAGGGACAAAACAGTTGGTATAGCCTTACTATGCAACAGCTGGCACTGAATGGATTATGGTTATGATGAACAGTTTTGACAAAAAGACAAGGTACAGTATAGCTTGTCATTGCATTTCTTAACAGACATTATAAAAAACAAAAGTGCACAAATCATGTTGCTGGTACTATGAAAACTCATACTAGGATTGATGGTACTCTCAGCTCCTATTACAAGAGAGATGGCATAACTTGGCATATTTTAATTTATCCTCTCCAGCAGCTACTTATTTATAGATACAATCGGGGCCCAGCTACATTTTCATTAGTTTCCATGCTCTATTCTTATTACACTGCTTGGCAGGTCTCAAGAGGCAAAGTCTGGCGGCATCCCAGCATTCTATTACAAAGTGTCTTGTGAATACAGCATCAATATCTTTTGTGTACCAGTGAAACAAATCTGAAACTTCCCTAACCAATTTACAAGTACATTTAGCTGCTTTTATTGGTGTCCATCCATCCATCTACAACTTTTTGTAGACTTTTGATTTGTAAACTTTAAGCAACCATTCACAAAGAATACATTTTTCCATTCCACTGCGCTGATTTTCCATTGCTTTTCTATGTAATCATGCGCTAGACGGATGTATTTGACCATTGTACATTATATTTCCATGAATGCATTCAGCAGTTCCAAATTCTGTTTAGTTCAGCTATACTAACTGGTGTAAAAACGATAATTTTAGTGATATAATTTTCCTCAATAAAATTATAACAAAAGTTACATAAATGTTTGATATAATGTTTATGTGCTAAAAGCGGAACGAAACAGCACTGCTCATTTGAACCGCGCCACACTGACCATTTATCAGCTCGGCTCAAATGGCAGTGCAGCGCGAGCTTACTGGAACAGATGCGTTTATTCGCTGGTCTGTCTCAATCATGTGACCACTAAACAGTGCTATGAATGTCTCAGTGATTTAAACTAGTTTAAAGAGTGCTGACAAACATGAGAAACACCGTGCCATGAGCGATCCAGTCAGAAGATTTTTCAATCTACAAATCTCCACAATTTACCATGGATTTACTGTAGTAACACTAACTGGCTGGCCCACACTGTACAGCTGCCCATCGGGAAATGGCCAGTCCGTCCCTGAACTGCACCATGGTATTGTGGCAGAAATGTGGTGTATTGATATGGAATTTTATACCGATCAGGCATAACATTATGAGCACTGACAGGTGAAGTGAGTAACACTGATCATCTCTTCATCACGGCATCTGTTAGTGGGTGGGATAGATTAGGCAGCAAGTGAACATTTTGTCCTCAAAGTTGATTTGTTAGAAGCAGAAAAAATAGGCAAGCGTAAGGATTTGAGCGTTTGACAAGGGCCAAATTGTGATGGCTAGACGACTGGGTCAGAGCATCTCCAAAACTGCAGCTTTTGTGGGGTGTTCCCAGTCTGCAGTGGTCAGGATCTATCAAAAATGCTCCAAGGAAGGAACGGTGGTGAAACAGAGACAGGGTCATGGGCGGCCAAGACTCACTGATGCACGTGGGGAGCGAAGGCTGGCCCGTGTGGTCCGATCCAACAGACGAGCTACAGTAGCTCAAACTGCTCAAGAAGTTAATGCTGGTTCTGATAGAAAGGTGTCAGAATACACAGTGCATCACAGTTTGTTGCATATGGAGCTGTAGACCAGTCAGGGTGCCCATGCTGACCCCTGTCCTCCACTGCTGAAAGAGCCAACAGTGGACATGTGAGCATCAGAACTGGACCACAGAGCAATGGAAGAAGGTGTTCTGGTCTGATGAATCACATTTTCTTTTACATCACGTGGATGGTTGGGTATGTGTACGTCGCTTATCTGGAGAACACATGGCACCAGGATGCACTATGGGAAGAAGATAAGCCGGCGGAGGCAGTGTGATGCTTTGGGCAATGTTCTGCTGAGAAACCTTGGGTCCTGCCATCCATGTGGATGTTACTTTGACACGTACCACCTACCCATGGTAGTGAGGTGCTATATGCGTGCATGGTTTTACCTATGGTTATCTAAATGTATTACATTTTGGATGGCCAATAGTTAATTTAATCAATCAGAATATTTAAATCTTACCATATGAGGTTGTTTCACATTTTACAGATGTTACCATTTTACTGTATTTTTTAGTGTATTTTACGAGAAAGAGTGACTAATAACACATGCACAGTTTTTGCGAGCTCTAGCAGCTCTCTTCAGGGGTCGCGTCTCAGCACCGTGACACTGACACAAGACACCACTACACTGCTGGCATTTTACCCTCCCAACCATACGAGACAACTAGACCGTCTAAAGCCTGCAACAGAGGCAGAGCGCTGAAGCCTAACCGGTGACGAGACAGGTAAACAAAAGCCTGCTGTTATTCTGCAACACTGTATATGGCATCAGAGGGACGCTTATTGATTGTAAGTGGAGACCAGGTCATGTTCACCATTGTGAAAATGCTCTTACTGAAGTAATGGGGTCTTTTTAAGTACGGTTTTAGCTTACTGGTAAACGAGCTGTACTGACGTGTTTTCTAAAGGAGATTTCTGCCCGTTTTGCAGGGTGTTATAACAGTGTGAAAAATTAGTTACATTTTAATTAGGCTGGTTAACTGCTTCTGAGAAATGTGAGTTTAAGTTTAACAAAGAAGCTTTCAATTTGACGGAAACTTGATAATGTTAGTCGAACACAATATTAAAGCTACTCCATAAATCACTGTGCATGCTGTAATATTATATGTTGATATATTAAGTGACTCATTACTGTCATATGAAATGATTTGGGCTGCTCTGTATGGCAGTAAATTACATGCTGACCTTAGGTCAGTGTGTGGGATTCTAACTGATTATCTAGTGATTCATTGTTCTCACTGTAATCAGGGGACCTGCATTAAATGTCAGAAGCTGAAATTTGTATCTCAGCTTTCTGTAAATTTCAGCATTCTGTGTGATGTGAATGGGAATGACCTTGTCCCAATGAGAGAACCCTTTAAAATGCTTTTCGACCTGTTGCTAGTGTTTAAACGCCGCTCATCTGAACATTTTTAAATAGACACCACCTTTACACGTCCATTGAACACATTAACATTCATTTTGCAGCGTCAAAACATGCCAGCTGGCTTGTGCCAAGCAATATAAAGGCAAAGCTTTCACTTTGGGGTAAATGGTCTGTTCCGTTGAGGGATTGGTGCCTGATACATTTACGCAGTCATCTGACGTGTATTGCTTAGCTGGATATAGCCTTGCATCCTCAGATAAATGAATGCATTTGTATTTATAGTCGTTCTTGCCTTTCACTTGCAGTTTAGCATGTGTTGTGCCAAGTTTGCTTGAGGGTCTAATCACCGGAAGACTATTATGACCACTTTGAATTCCACTCATCCTGACATTGATTCAGAGAGTTGCAAATTGAAAAGAAACATCAAGTGTGTCTGTGACATCTTTAAAAAAAGAGTTGACAAGAGACAAGTTAAAAATTACATAATGTCTGGTACACAATGCAGTTTATTTGTAAGGATCGCTCACTTAGACAGGAAAAGACAATCTGGCGTGTAAAGCAACTGACTAGTTTAACACTCAAAATAATTACATGGTTTGAGTAGGACAAACTTGAATAAAACAAATTAGTTCAGTCAAATTAACTTTTACGGGTATTTAGCACTTTCTTTTTCTTAAGTTCACAGAACTGATATATTTTAATTAAACTGAACTTTTTCATTGTTCATTTAATACTTAAGTTTAACTGAAAGTGGGCTGGGATTTCTATTTCCCAGCATGCTTTGCCTATGGCACTCAAAAGGGAGTGTAAATGCTAAAATTAAGTGTTACATAATGTTTTTTGTGCAAGATTAGTGTTAAGTGGGAGATTTAGCAGTAATTAATGTTTTGTTATGTTAATTTAGAAGAGTTTCTGTTAATGTGGGTTTTTGGAGAGTTACCATAAATGTATAAATGCTTTATATTGCTGTACTCATTCAGTAAGTGCTATACCATGCTTATATTAACATGTTGCGTGCGGCAACTGATTGCTTCAAATTTTTTGAGTTTTGCAAACTTATTCGGGATTCATTCATCTGTAAAAGATTATACCACAATAATGGAGCAGCCATATCATGATTTCAGTTTTATTTTGTTTAATCATGCTGCCCTATATAAATGTATAGGATAAGATGGACAGGAGCTTTGGGTGAGGCAGTGCAGCGAGCGTTTCTGCATGATCACATGAGACTAAACAGGTGTGGTGGTGATTATAGAGATCCAGGGGGGCTCCTGTCAAGGATGCACACCATGTTTGTGCACACAAATCCTTTACTTACCACAGGCTGTCAGCCAGAATTGTAAAGAGCTCCATTACCAACAACCATAAAGCTTACATAGCAGCCGCAACCTGTGTGGCATTTCCATGCAGTGACTTATGGTCTTTAAATATATAGAAGCGACTGGTAAGGAAACAATGCGCTCTGACCTCACCTCTACCTCTCACTGCCTCTTTAGAAGTGTAAAAGCATGTTGAGTTCACATGTTTACACTGTTGATTCTGCGTGTTCTTCTGAAGAAATGATGACATGTGACTTAAAAGCATTCCTGTTCAGATAGGGAGTGTTATACGTTCAAGGTCAGTTCGTGTCCATTTAAAAACTGTATTTTAAGGGGGGAAATAATAAATACTCAGTTTTCATAATGCCAAGAATCTGCATTTCATATCTTCTAGTTCTACTCACTTTAAATCATGTTTTAATATTAGGAGCTATTTATCTATCTCTTATTCATGGCTCATCTGCCAAGCGTGGGAGATGATGGTACTGACATTCGTCTCTCAGGGACCAGTGAGCTTCCTAGGCTCTGCTAAATTAATACAATCTCTAAGGCTGAGTTTTTCCCTACTCTTTAATACAACAGTACAGTGCGTATTCATACTCTTACTGTATGTTGCTTTTAGTTAGATTAAAGACTGTCTGTATACCTCTGCGTCATATTACTATGAATGGCAGCAACACGGAAAAGAGTGCAAGAGTCCAGAAGTAAAATTCCCATTCATTTTCTCTATAGGGGAATTCATTTTGAAATGTTAAGGACCTATGATGCCCCATTTTATAAGATATAAAATAAGTCTCTGATGTCCCCAGAGTGTGTATGTGAAGTACCCCACAGATAATTTTTTATTGCACGTTATAGCATGCCATTTTTGGGGGTTGAGCAAAAACGCGCTGTTTTAGTGTGTGCCCTTTAAATGCAAATGAGTTGCTGCACTCTGCCTAAGAGGGCGGAGCTTCAAGAGCTGATTCTCCGGTGTCAGGAGTCAGTCAAGACTGACTTTTGGGGCATCATTAACTATGCACCGATATATAGGTTGTGGCCCCTTTAATTCTCGTGCTCCCCCTCCCCTGGAGCTCGCGCTTGCCTTGAACAGCATTGTTTCTGTGAATACAGTAATAAACGATGGTAACTTTAACCACATTTAACAGTACATTAGCAACATGCTAACGAAACATTTAGAAAGACAGTTTACAAATATCACTAAAAATATCATGATATCATGGATCATGTCAGTTATTATTGCTCCATCTGCCATTTTTCACTATTGTTCTTGCTTGCTTACCTAGTCTGATGATTCAGCTGTGCACAGATCCAGACGTTCTGCCCTTGTCTAATGGCTTGAACATGGGCTGGCATATGCAAATATTGGGGGCATACACCCCGACTGTTACATAACAGTCGGTGTTATGTTGAGATTCGCCTGTTCTTCGGAGGTCTTTTAAACAAATGAGATTTATATAAGAAGGAGGAAACAATGGAGTTTGAAACTCAGTGAATGTCTTTTCCATTTACTGAACTCTTGTTATTCAACTATGCCAAGATAAATTCAGTATTTAATTCTAGGGCACCTTTAATTACGGTTATAACTTATATTGTATAACTTATATAATAAACTGGTAAACTTTATATCCATAAATCAACTCCGATAAACTGTAATAAAGTGCTCTCACCTTCATTACTGCCATATCCAGTATCACTCTGGAGGCTGTAAGCTGGATCACAAACTGATCTAACCTTGAGTAACAACTTTTTAGCAAAACCTGTTGTGTATTGTCCCTTTGTATTGATATTCATTCACAAAGCAGTCCAATGTTAAATGATTCACGCATACATAAACGAATTTCGGTAGAGTTGAGGGAGCATTTTCTTCAAAGACAAAATTAATCCACCTCGTCTTCAACGGCTCAGATTTCGGGAGTAAATGGAGAGAGCTTTGTGGATTAATCCATCCAGCTACAGAACACCTAAAACGCTTGGGAGATATTCTTGTCTGTGCAGCAATGGCGGACTGTGTACAACTCGCTGTGAACTCGCTCAGTGCGGTTCTATGTTAAAACGGCAGTGTCTGTCAACATTTGTGGGCGGGGTCTATGGCTAATGTGACATCACATTGCCAGGAACCTGCAAACAGCTTTTTCTTAGACACTGCTTATGATTTATGGGGATTAAAAAAAGGAGTGGTTGGATTTTTATCATTATATGGTGGTTGTGTACAAACACTGCCAACACACATTTATGTCCAAACACCATGCAAAAGTGAATTTTGCATAATCGGTCCCCTTTAAAGACAGACCTGTTAAGAGCTATGAGTTTGTTAATCAATGGATATTTTTATCGATGGAATATTATCCATGATTCTGCAGAGAAATCACCAAATGTTGTAGTTCTTTTCCCTATTAAAAGCACAATTGGAGATATATTTAAAAATATCCTGGCTCTTCCAAGCATTATAATGGTAGTGAACGGGGGGGCTTGTTTTGAAGCCCAAAATCAATGCATCCATCTATCATAAATACAATCCATACTGCTCCAGGGGTTTAATAAAGGCCTTCTGAAGCGAAACAATGCATTTTTCAAGAAAAAAAAAAAGTTTTATAAACTTTATAAAGTAAAATAACTCCGCGTTGTCATTACGTCATGCGTCGGGTCAGGATTTACTCTTCCGCCACAAACCAATGTGTACAGCCGACTCTATTTTACTTTTATAAAGTTTTAAATTATATATATATATATATAAAATATAAAATATAAATGGATATTTTTCATACAAAAACCCTTCGCTCTGTTTCAGAAGGCCTTTATTAAAGTGGGTGGGCACTATTGCACTCTATATGGCAAAATATGTCCCGCCTTCTAAATGAGAGGCAATTGGTAAATTAATTGCAGCTGTCGTTAGAAGAAGTTAGCAGTGTTGCAAAGTCTGCGGTTTTCCCTCGGATTTGGGATGCTTTTACACTGTTGCTGCGGGTAGTTTTTGTAGTACACAGGTTGAAGCAACATGAGTGCGTTTGTGTCTAAAAACTAAAGCACTTTGTGTAAGGTGCTGTTGAATATACAGTAATACATGTAAATGTAAGTATACTGTAATTATATTACCGTCAGATTTCTTTTCAGACTCTTTTTGTTTCTTTTTCAAACAAAATTTTCGCTAACACTCTGCAGCCATAAAAGAGATGTGAAAGGTGCTTTTTATCAGCTCAGACATTAAGTGCAGTATGCCTCTGATTACATATGAAAGGGTTGTTTTAGAAACAGAATTTCATGAAGCACTTGAATACATAGCAGAGACAATGCCTCTGTTCATATGGCCAGCATATTTCTGCTGTGCACACGTGTCCCCCTCACATGTAACTTGATGTTGATGCGGTTTCTTAAAATAGGCACATTGGACATACATGTCATGCTGACTTTTTTGACCAAACCTCATATCACATTACACTGAGAGCATAAATCATTTCCAATGATGCCTTGTTTACTGAATGTCATGTTTTAGATGGTTTTTGGTTTTATACAGTTGTTAGTCACTGGCTACTGTCTCAAATGTGAAAACAACCTGATTAAAGAGGCAAAAAAACACTGATTATCACTGGTGAGTATGATTCATTTTGATGGACATGTCTGGGAAAATCGAAGGCTGTGATTATGCTGATGTTCAGTTGGTGATGTGTTTTTGCTTCAGGGAAGCATAACAATCATGCTAATGCGATGCTGCTTTGTTTTTGTCTTATCTGCAGCCATAACCAAAGGACGACTACATTCATACATCCAGTGACAGGCCAAATCTCTGCTGAGAACACTGATTTCAGACTACAGGACCAGTAAGTATTGCTTTTTGACATTGCTTATAGTGAAGGTTGACTACTAGGTCATTTCTGATTCAGTTATATTTATGTCCTGTCTCAAACTAGCAGCCCAAATCTTGAGTTTAGTCTCTAATAACACCGGTTATATAACGAGACCTCATATACTTTTCAGACAGTAAACAACTCGGGCCATCCGATCTCGTGCTCCATGTCAATAAGGCACAGTATGTTGTATGATAAGAGGTCGCTTATTCAAAACAGTAACAAAGGTGCAGCTTGATGATGCCGTGAATGAGTGTGGAATCATGGGAGTTGTCATTTTCACCTCCACATCAGTGACAGGCGATGCAGTGACACGTATATTTACATTATCCCAAATGTTTCCAACAACAGCCCAAGTCAATAAAATATATAGCATTGTTCTAGAGGTTTTTGGATATTTTAATTAAAAATATCTTACATATTCTGCTTTTAAGTATGAGTGAATTGCATATGGGACCAAACTAATTACAGCAGCATTTTGTCTCAAAACAGTGTTTAGTGATTAAATCTGTAAAGGGTAATTAAGTCTGCAAAGGGTTTAAATAATAAATTACAGGGAACTTTTGTCAAATTTGACCTGGCAGGGATTTAAATTGTAGTATTAACTACTATTAATGAATCCAAAAGCTCCTTTTTTTTAGTTTATAGACTTGTATCAGTTATTAACTAGGATTATTTGCTACTTTGATATTTTAGACTACCCATCAAGATTTTGCAGTCAGTATTATTTCTTTTTTGATAGAAATTAATACTTTTATTTAGCAAAGATGCATAAAATTGATCAAAAGTGGTCAGTAAAAAGTTTTGCAAAACATTGAAATTAAAATTTCAAATAAATACTGGTCATTTTTTTTATAAATCCTGGGGAAAAAGATAATTGTTATGGTTTCCACAAAAACATTAAGCAGCTCAACTGTTATCAACATTGATAATAATCATAAATGTTTCTTGAGCAGAAAATCATCATATTAGATTGATTTCTGAAGGATCATGTGACACTGAAGACTGGGGCAATGATGCTGAAAATTCAGCTTTGATCACAGGAATAAATTACATTTTAAAATATATTAAAATAGAACACAGTTATTTTTAATTGTAGTAATATTTCACAATATGTTCACATACTCATGATCTATATGTTGGTAGAAGCATAACTGGAAGGATACAGCTGGTTTAAGTATCACATGTCTCCACTGGCATTTGTCAATAGTCTCGCTCTTTACAGTTCCCCTCTTGGTCAAGCTGTAACTTATATTACAGCTGTCTGTTTTCTCAAACGTGCACGCAGATCACTTGGGTTATTATGCTCTTCATCAAAAATGACTTGTACAGGAAAACGTATCGTAATGCTTTCACTCACAACAAAATTCTGGGCTGTTTCATTTTATGCTTTTAAGAGATACAGCAAAACCTTTCAGGTTATGTTAGGGAGCTCCATAATAACATTACACAATCCAACAGCTCCATGTTTGAGAATGACCTGGCATTAGATCTGCCCACCGGTCTTATCTAACTTGGATCTCTCTAAAAGCAGCTCATATTAGCGCGTATATCACAAAAGACTGGGTCTCTCTTAGCATCTGAGTGTGAGCGGGAGGCCGTATTCTCCTGCCACATCCTAATGGATGCATCTCATTAACAGCTGTGTGGGTGCACGAGGCTTTCTGAGAACCACAGGTTATGTGTCATTGGCTGTTAATGTATCAGCCTGGGCACATGTTGGAAAGAACTAGTATGTACTGTGGGGCTTATATAATAACCGAACTACTATACATTATGCAAAGTATAATGACAGACTGTGCTGGACACTTGACACTTATTTATTTATAAGTTGTGTTGGCAAAAGTACAGACCGCAAAGTCGGTACTGAAATTTTAAAAATGTGATGCTTTGAGTGCTGTTGAGCAGATTTGTAAACACCTCTGATTGGCCTTTGTGTTCACACCCTCAACATATACGCCTGCTTTCAAACACTTCCACTTTCAAAACGCTTTTAAATTCAAACACTATTTATAAGTATCATTTCACTCATCAAACTATTATTTTATTTTTTTGAGACTTTGGTGTAGAACTCATTTTGCACTGTTTTTACCACAGACATGTAGTATGCTATTACTTTTCTAAGCGATCATACAATTTTCATCTGGTGGAAAACAAACAATTACATTCCATGGACTTACACTGATGAGCCAAATCGTGACACCTGCCTAATATGCTGTTGGTCCTCTGTATGCTGCCAAAACAGCGCCAACCCGCCGAGGCTTGAACTCTACCAGGCCCCTGAAGGTGTCCTGTGGTACAGTATCTGGCACAAAGACGGTAGCAGCAGATCCTTCAAGTTCTGTAGGTTGCGAGGTGGAGCCTCTGTGGATCGAACTTGCTGGCCCAGAAGAGCCTACAGATGCTCGATTGCACTGAAATCTTGAGAATTTGGAGGCCAGAGCAACACCTTAAACTCTTTATCATGATCCTCAATCCATTTCTGAACAATGTGTGCAGTGTGGCAGGTGCATTATCCTGCCGAAAGAGGCCGCTTCCACCAGGGACACCATTATTATAAAGGGGTGCACCTGGTCTGCAACAATGAGTGTGTTTACATGCACCCTCATAATGCGATTTTTGGCATTATTGCAATTAAACTTTACCTCATGTAAACACAATACTTCAATCAAACAAATGCGATTTAAGCTCATAATCGTAGTAACCATAATCGCATTAGACTACAGTAGGTAGCGTATGCCGCTTTTTTAATCGCAATAAACAGGCATGTAAACACCTTAATCGCATTATTCCCGCTCTGACCAAAGTGCGCATGTACTCGGACATACAGTGGGTACGGAACAGTCACAGAGTTGTTGTGAAGCCACTCCTTCATTATTTTAGCTGTGTGCTTAGGGTCATTGTCTTGTTGGAAGGTAAACCTTCGGCCCAGTCTGAGGTCCTGAGCACTCTGGAGAAGGTTTTCATCCAGGATATCCCTGTACTTGGCCGCATTCATCTTTCCCTCGATTGCAACCAGTCGTCCTGTCCCTGCAGCTGAAAAACACCCCCACAGCATGATGCTGCCACCACCATGCTTCACTGTTGGGTCTGTATTGGACAGGTGATGAGCAGTGCCTGGTTTTCTCCACACATACCGCTTACAATTAAGGCCAAAAAGTTCTATCTTGGTCTCATCAGACCAGAGAATCTTATTTCTCACCATCTTGGCAAACTCCATGCGGGCTTTCATGTGTCTTGCACTGAGGAGAGGCTTCTGTCGGGCCACTCTGCCATAAAGCCCCGACTGGTGGAGGGCTGCAGTGATGGTTTACTTTCTACAACTTTCTCCCATCTCCCGACTGCATCTCTGGAGCTCAGCCACAGTGATCTTTGGGTTCTTCTTTACCTCTCTCACCAAGGCTCTTCTCCCCCGATAGCTCAGTTTGTCCGGACGGCCAGCTCTAGGAAGGGTTCTGGTCATCCCAAACGTCTTCCATTTAAGGATTATGGAGGCCACTGTGCTCTTAGGAACCTTAAGTGCAGCAGAAATGTTTTTGTAACCTTGGCCAGATCTGTGCCACAATTCTGTCTCTGAGCTCTTCAGGCAGTTCCTTTGACCTCATGATTCTCATTTGCTCTGACATGCACTGTGAGCTGTAAGGTCTTATATAGACAGGTGTGTGGCTTTCCTAATCAAGTCCAATCAGTATAATCAAACACAGCTGGACTCAAATGAAGGTGTAGAACTATCTCAAGGATGATCAGAAGAAATGGACAGCACCTGAGTTAAATATATGAGTGTCACAGCAAAGGGTCTGAATACTTAGGACCATGTGATATTTCAGTTTTTCTTTTTTAATAAATCTGCAAAAATGTCAACAATTTCTGTGTTTTTCTGTCAATATGGGGTGCTGTGTGTACATTCATGAGGAAAAAAATTAACTTAAATGATTTTAGTAAATGGTTGCAATATAACGAGTGAAAAATTTAAGGGGGTCTGAATACTTTCCGTACCCACTGTACACGGATGCTGTGTGTGGTTCACACAACTTCATGAATGAACATTATTCTAAAGTTTTCTCTTCTCCTAATCGCTAAACTCTGTCAACACAACTCGCTGCACAGTCTCTGCTCCGTATTTTCATCCAGACAGTGCAAAGAATGCGATGGCAGCATAGGCAAAACAGCTGCATTGCGATGTTTATTACGGCACCGTATAATATCTAGTATGTCCAAAAAAAATGTTTCACTTTTTGGCTCATCAGTGTTTAATGACTGACTATTCAGTCTCTGGTGACCCCAGCCTTATAGACATGAAGTGGGATGTTTGATGTCGATTCCACAGGCCCTGTGTGGCCTCAGAGGCCCCTTGACATATCTTAACCACCAGAGTATTTTATTTTAATAGCTTTTGTTTTAGTTAACTATAACAACACTGCCAGGCTCAGGCACAGTCAGATCGTATCAATTTGTATAGCATTTATATTTTAGGCTAGCTTGGCAATGCTTTTAGAAATACTGATCCTTTGATGTCAGTTCTGCACTATGCTGCTCTACCATGCCGATTCTTTCCATACCTTTACTAAGAGCCACTGAATAAAAAGTGCTAGAGAGGTTTGAGTGCCCAAAGCCCATGGAGTCCTGAAATGTGCATAGCTATAAGGGCAATCTGTTTCTGTTTCTTTTGTATGTTGGCTCTTTGAATGTCTGGCCATCTGTTCTAGTGTGAGAGTTGTGCTGTGAGGTTTCCTCGACTCTCCCTGTTGACTCTACCTCTTATATAACGACAATCTGATTAAAACTGATGAAAAAGAGCAAACATATGTCATGCAGATTTATGTTAATGTTTGGGTGTCATGGTTCTTAGAGCAGATTTAGGATGACAGAATGACAATATATTGTCATTCTGTTTTATGTTTTGGCATACTTCAGACTGCTCAAGGTCAGAGTGTAATGACAGTTATGCAAAGCACAGCTTTTGTTTTTTTGTTGTGTAGGCAATAGATTGTGTTCACTAAAAGTTGTGGTTTCCTTTGAAATTATGCCAGCTGGAAAGATGAGACATTTTATCTACAATGTTCAATCGGGCATTATTTTTGCCATAAAAGACCGATAGAACAGATTTAACTCTCTAACTAAGATATAAAAGCAGTAAATTGAGTCTGCTCTGATTATTTTAATTTTGAGAATCGTAGAGGACACTTTTGGTTCCTCTCTGACTGAAGAGGAGCCAAAAGCAGTGGTTCTGTCCTAGTTTGCCAGGAGCCGGTGTTTCTGAGTTTTGATAGCTGGGATATATATTTAATAACGTTCAAAAGTTTTGGGTGTTTTTGGAACAAAATAATACTTTTATTTAGCAAGGATGCATTAAATTGATCAAAACTGACAGTTAAGACATTTACCATTTTGATATGTAGAATATTAAAGCAGTATTTATCAGAAATATGTTCAAAAAGGTGTTTGTCAGTTTGCATGAGTTCATGACCCAGCAATAGAACCTGCCTGTTGACTGCCTGAGGAATTTAATTTGACATCCAAGCCAGTGAGCTCTGAAGGGAAAGTTCATTCTCTGTCTAATCATGGGGAATTATACTTGACACATCACAGCAACTGTAATTTACTAAAAGCTTTTTGAAGTAAGCCTGTGATATTAAAAACAGGTACTATGCATCTCTAGTATGAATTAGTAATGAACAGAGCAGATGCTGCATTAGAATGCTGAGCCACTTCACTTCCTACTACCTGCATAGTCAGCTGACTTCTAACAGCCATGGAACCTCATAAGTGACCAATTTGGAGTGTACTGCATAGGCAGCTAGACACTAATAATGCTCTGTATGGGAGACTTAAAGGGATAGTTCACACAAAAATGAAAATTTTGTCATCATTTTCTGTGGAACACCAAAGAAGAGTTGTTGGTTGTTAACAGTTTTGGTTACCCTTGACTTCCATTGCATTAAATAATAAATAAATAATTATTTATTATTTTTTTTTTTTCCTTCTATGGAAGTCAATGGCTACCGTCACCTGTCTGGTTACCAACAAGTTTGGGAAAATGTTTGGAGCATGTTACTGCAGTCCAAACTCTGAGAAGATACAGAGATGCTTTCAAGTGCAAACCTCATTTATTGCAAACTGAGAGGCTCTGAGATACTGAAGCACCAGGTCATAAGCTGCTCTCGTGTAAAAGGACACAGTGCCGTGTTTCATTCTGGCTACGTTCACGCTGTCAACAACCACATGTACTTACAGGTGTGAGTCTCAAAATGTCCTGTTCAAACAGCGTCTCGAATACTGTCTTGTACGAATATGCAACGGGAGTCAAGCCCATATTCTCTTACCAGTAATCATGGTGACAGTGACCAAAATAATATCAATGATGGCGACGTCCATAAAATGGAAAAGTCTTATCACTTTTGATATGACAAGAGGCCAATCGAGCAGCAAGTTCATCCATCAAATCTCCGTTAACCGACAGTAGCTTTTACAGCGATGTATTTGAGTCACTCATAAAACCGGATCTAAAACCTTCAGATGACATGCAAGTTACCAGAAACGAAACCTCATTGTTCACTTCAGAATCGAAATTTCCTGATAATTTACTCACCCCCCCACCCATGTAATCCAAGATGTTCATGTCTTTCTTTCTTCAGTCAAAAATAAATTAAGGTTTTTGAAGGAAACATTTCAGTATTTTTCTCCATATACTGGACTTCCACAGTTACCAACAGGTTGAAGGTCCAAATGTCAGTTTCAGTGCAGCTTCAAAGAGCTCTACATGATCCCAGACGAGGAATAAGGGTCTAATCTAGCGAAATGATCAGCCATTTTGGAAAAGAAAAAAAAATTCTATACTTTTTAACCATAAATACTCGTCTTGCACTGCTCTGCGATACGCCACGCATTACGTAATCACGTTGGAAAGGTCACACATGATGTAGGAGGAAGTACCAAGCTAATGTTTACAAAGCGAACGAGCAAAGACTAAGTCAAACGGCCTTTACAAAAAAAGGGTAAATCAATGATGTCGGACGATTTTGAAGTTGGAGGAGTTTTTCGCCTTACCGCAGTACTTCCACCTACGTCACATCTGACCTTTCCAACATGATTGCGTAATGCGTGATGCATCGCAAGAGCAGTGCAAAATTTGTGGTTAAAAAGTATATAATTTTATTTATTTATTTTTTTAGAAAATGTCAGATTGTTTTGCTAGATAAGACCCTTATTCCTCGTCTGGGATTGTGTAGAGCTCTTTTGAAGCAGCACTGAAACTGCAATATGGACCTTCAACTCGGTAACTGTTGAAACCCACTATATGGAGAAAAATCCTGGAATGTTTTCCTCATCATTTCTTTTCGACTGAAGAAAGAAAGACATATACATCTTGGATGACATGGGGATGAACAAATTATCAGGAAATTTGAATTCTGAATTGAACAATTCCTCAAAGGAAACTGCTGTACCTGTTGAAAAACATCACTGTGCTCTCCTCTACAGGACTGGCGGACACATGCTGAAGCAGCCACAGACGACCACACGACCTTCTAGTACAATTAGTGAGGCCTCCACTAACGTCACCTCTTCCACTGTGGACACCACTTCAGGCTCAAAGGTCAGTAACAACCTGATCCTTTTGGATCGACAACAAATCTAGTCAAAGGGTAGGAAAAAAGACCTGGTATTTTGTAGAGATAGAAGTAGGTGACAGTACCTCTCTATATAGAACGACACGAGCAAGGTAACTTGATGAGACTCCTGATGCAGAACATTCTCCGTGCTTGGTTAGCATCTGTTCTGGTAATTAGAGTGTTTATTCTTCTGGGCTGAGGCGGCAATTCCCTAGTGCTGGCGACACAGTGATCAGAGCCCCTGACTGCTATCTCTGAGCAGACACAGAACATCGATGAAACGGATTGGGATTCGTATTGTGAGTGATTTGGTGCATATCTGTGTAAGGATGCATTGTTTGGAATGTGATGCACATGAGCTGAATAACATGCTTTTTTTTTTTTTTTTTTTGATATTTATAATCCACTCAATAAGTAAAATTTCATCAGTATTTATTACTGTTCCAAATGTCTCACTTAATATAATTTTATATATATATATTATATTATAATCTTATTTATATATATATATTATGTAGGGGACTTTCAAATATTGTGTTGGACAATGGGAAGCCTTCGAGTCAAAAAGTTTAGGAACCACTGATCTAAGGAATTAGACCTTTGCTACATAAAATCAGCTGGTATTTGATGCTAACTTATTGCATCATAATGGAGGCTTTGCTAATCATTATGTTATTTGACCTCTCAGAATGCATGTGCAAAAATAACTGAAGTGTTGTGATGGCTGACTGCCATATAGTTTGATTAAAGAGATGCAGAGAAATGTAGCAGCAGGAATGCTGCCCGTGTCATCTCCTGCCTGAGTTTGGACTATTCTAGATGAATGAGTGCTTGTAGCTCTTGTCATTGGCAGTGATGGCGTGCAATAGTGATGTATTAGGCGTATTAATGGATTGGCATGTGTTGTTGGTGGGCAGCATGTAGGCTTACGTTGCTGTGCCCACAGAATGCCAGCGGATGGTGTGTAAGATCAGCTGTGCACCCCTGGCAGATGGTCTAGTCTAATGGGTGATGAATGAGCTTTCAGTCCCCCTGCTCATCTTCAGTATGTGTGTGTGTGTGTGTGTGTGTGTGTGTGTGTGTGTGTGTGTGTGTGTGTGTGTGTGTGTGTGTGTGTGTGTGTGTGTGTGTGTGTGTGTGTGTGTGTGTGTGTGTGTGTGTGTGTGTGTGTGTGTGTGTGTGTGTGTGTGTGTGTGTGTGTGTGTGTGTGTGTGATTATAGGGATCCAAGTCCAGTGGAAGGGTCCATAGCTTTGGCAAACGAGATCATGCCATAAAGAGGAATCCCAGCGTTCCTGTAGTGGTACGTGGATGGCTCCACAAACAGGTAAGAAAATTTGATCAATGAGCTTGTTTACTGATTAACTAAACTTTTGCTTTCAAATTATACTTTACATGAGAGGTTTTTAGACTTTATAGACCCAGAGGCCCCAGAACCAGGAAATGGTATAAAAAGCCAGATTGTCATTAACACTTTATTATATCTATGACTTCCACCACTGTTCAAGAGATGTAAGTCATAGGCTGTCACTGTTTTTTTATTTTTTTATTTTAAGAAATTAATACTTTTACTCAGCAAGGATGCATTAAATTGATCAAAAGTGACAGTTAAGAGTTTTATGTTGTTATAAACATATCTGTTTCTATTATTTGTAATAAAAGCTGCATCACAGTTTCCACAAAGCCATTAAAGGTGCCCTAGAATCAAAAATTTAATTTACCTCGGCATAGTTGAATAACAAGAGTTCAGTACATGGAAATGACATACAGTACAGTGAATTTCAAACTCCATTGTTTCCTCCTTCTTATATAATGCTCATTTGTTTAAAAGACCTCTGAAGAACAGGCGAATTTCAACATAACACCGACTGTTACGTAACAGTCGGGATCATTAATATGTACGCCCAATATTTGCATATGCCAGCCCATGTTCAAGGCATTGGACAAGAGCAGCCAGTATTAACGTCTGGATCTGTGCACAGCTGAATCATCAGACTAGGTAAGCAAGCAAGGACAATAGTGAAAAATGGCAGATGGAGCAATAATAACTGACATGATCCATGATTACATGATATTTTTAGTGATATTTGTAAATTGTCTTTCTAAATGTTTCGCTAGCATGTTGTTAATGTACTGTTAAATGTGGTTAAAGTTACCATTGTTTCTTATTGTATTCACGGAGACAAGAGCCGTCGCTATTTTCATTTTTAAACACTTGCAGTCTGTATAATTCATAAACAACTTCATTCTTTATAAATCTCTCCAACAGTGTGTAATGTTAGTTTTAGCCACGGAACACCATCAAACTCATTCAGAATCAATTGTAAACATCCAAATAAATACTGTACTCACATGATCTGATCCATGCATGCAGCATGCATGACGAACATCTTGTAAAGATCTATTTGAGGGCTATATTAGCTGTGTGAACTACGTTTATGCACTGTATTATAGTCGAGAGCTCGGGGGGAAGGGAGCGTGAGATTTAAGGGGCCGCAGCCTGAATCGGTGCATAGTTAATGATGCCCCAAAATAGGCAGTTAAAAAAATTAATTAAAAAAATCTATGGGGTATTTTGAGCTGAAACTTCAAAGACACATTTAGGGGACACCTTAGACTTATATTACATCTTGTGAAAGAACATTCTAGGGCACCTTTAAGCAGTACAAATGATTTTAATATTGATAATATTAAGATATGTTTTTTTTTTTTTTTTTTTTTTTTGAGCATCAGATCAGGATCATGTGACACTGAAGTCTAATGTAATAAAAATTCAGCTATTCCATCACAGGAATAAATTACATTTTAAAATATATTAAAGCAGAAAACACAATTTCACAATTTCACTATTGCTTTTCACCATACATATCGCTTCAAAGCAGCTTTACAGAAAATGCATGTCAACACTAAAATGGTGTAAAAGAGGTGACTGTAATGCATTTCAGAAATGTACATAAACAAATCACACAGTTAGCTAACAATACAATGTATTAATTTTAGGCAGAAACAATGATCTTTTTGAAGTAATTAATAATTACTATATTATACAATGCTAAGCAGCTCATCAGTTAAATTATAGTTAGAAATCAGTTATATTAATAATAATTATAATATTATAATATTATTTAATATAATATTATTTAATATAATATTATAAATTATAATAATAATTTGTGATGTCATTGTTTTATAAAATTCTGTTTCATATCTTATATGGAGTTTCTTTATAGGGACATTCACGGATACCTAGTTTAAAATTACAGCCTTTTACCATGAGTAATGTGACAGGAAGACACAAGTTACACATGGACATAGAGTAATGGCATTTCAAAACCTAGTGAGCTGCACATTTTGACCAAATCATTCAATCTAGTGGGACCAAAAAGACAAAACAAGTTTTAAAGTTTAAAACCCCATTTTGGTTGACCACAAATCTGAATATTGGGGGAAATGCGTCTCCCTAAACATCAGTAGTAGTCAGAGCCCTGCAAGACTGCATTTTTGGGCATCATAGGCACTTTTGGACAGTTGAAACACATATTTTGAGCATGCAAATGCATCAAAAAGCTGTCTAGATAGGCAGCTCATTTGGTTTTTCTTTTTGAGAGCCAGCCAGTCAGTTATACAGACACAAACACACATGAACACACGTCTTTCATGGCATGAAAACATCAGGAGGGTGTTTACATGAATAGTTTTTGATAATAGACTTTGAATAAACTCTTTAACGGGAAGTGAAACGGTGCTGTCAGGGGAAAGTGCTGCGAAATTGCCTGCTTGAAGTCTGTTTGAAGTGTTGTCTTTCTCCATCAGATGTCTTCAGCTGCCTGAGGGTGTGTTTTCCCATCAGTGTTTGTTGCTTTGTACTTTCAGGACAGCTCAGGGATGCGGCTGTGGAAAAGAAAATGGTTTGTTCTGGCTGATTATTGCCTCTTCTACTACAAAGGTGAGTTGCTCTACCAAACATCCAACAGAATCACATTTACACATAGACATGCTAACTTTTCTCCCAGATAATGATTATATTATCATTATTTTGTTAGTAATAGCATTATGGTCACCAAATCCTACTTCAACAAATTTTTTGCTCTGTACTGTCCCCAAAGTTTAACATGACACATTTAGCAAAGTCTGAAAGTAGTTTACTCAGTGAAATTAATATGATGTTTTTGGGTTAATTATCTCTCACATATTTATGCAGTTTCTTGGATCACACCAAACCCTCTCTGGGAATTCAACTTGCTATTTCAGCTGACTCAAACCTTGTTTGTGTTGTTGTAAACAAACAGTGTTTACAAGAAGAGAGAGATGCTTTAAACAAAATTTTATTAAATAAATGTAAGTAAAGTTGAATTAAAAGTATATTTTATGTCTCTGGACCGGATCAGACTGTGTGTGCGCTGCTGCGGTTCACGTGACACTAATTTGAAGGCAGACTTTATTCGCCTCAATGGAAAGCATATTTACACTGTTTGAATCATTTCCTATCCCCTATATAGAGCACTATGTGCCATTCACCATGTAGAAAACGGTAAATGTGTGAACAAGTGATTTCAGCGGCAGTTTCAGCGTCTATTTATAATGTAGGGGGCGGGACCTTTTAGATTCTAGAGAGCATTTGATTAGACAGAAGATCTGATGAGAAGCTGAAGTCCGTGATGATGTCATGAAAATCCGTGATCCATTTTAGCGGAAGTGAGACTGTAAGTTTTTAATGCTGATATCCTAAATGCAAATTTTGTCATTGTTTTGGAACACACCAGCTTATTCATAACCTTAAGGCTAACATATTCATACTAAAAAGCTAAAAAAAAACTTAAATTTTGATTTCAATATGACTTTAAGTGTAACAGTGTCTGTCCCGATAGCCTCGTGGGCAGCGCTGTGACATATAGTGCCGTTGCGCTTCAAACAACCTGAATTCAACTCCCGGCTTGCGGACCTTTCCCAATCCTGTCCTCCTCATATTTAGTGTAGCACAGTTGAATAAACTTCCTTTTTGTAAGGGAGAGCTACATTAAAGGCATAATTCACCAAAAATGAAAATTTTGTCAATATTTGCACACCCTTATGTTATTCCAAATCCTTATGCTGTTGTTTATGCAACACAGTAGTTTGTTACACAACCTTTACCATACAACTTATGAAGCTTGCTTCATGTGAAAAACAGATAAAACTTAAGTTGTTAATAACTGATATTCTGATACATATTGAAATTAATCATAGGGATATGCTTATTAATGAAAGAATAACTGCAAACAGACGATAAGTGAGTAAATAAGCATTTTTGGGTGAGTTATCTCTTTCGCTGTCAACTTTATTTCTTGTATCAAATCTTTCACCATTTTAATTATTTCCCTCCATGTTGTTGTAATGGGATGTAATCCATCCTGGTTTTCCAGTCGGTCTGCTTTTCCCAGCCACAGACCCCCTCAGTTCCCTGCTTGTTCAAATAAAAGCGCGACCTGCCTCGGTTTGGAATCTCTCCTTCAACCAACCTTGAAGTATTTTTAACCTATTATGTCCTTATCAAGCCACTGTTATCGCTTGTCAACCCAGCACTCAATCTCTGCTTCAGACACACCCACACATAATCACACTCTCACTCCCGCACACCACTGGAAAGAAATGGTCAGGGCGAAACAAGGAGGCAGAGCGAGGCTAAACTTAAATGTGTGAAATGTGATGATGTTATCAGAGTGGTGTGAGAAAGACAGGTCAGAGAGTATCACATGCCAGGAAGGAAGAGAGAGAGAGAAAAAGACACAGTCACAACCTGACTTGTTGCTCAGTTGGATTGTTTTTTTCCCCCACAGACAGTCGTGAAGAGTCAGTTCTGGGTAGCATTCCTCTGCCCAGCTACACTATCGCTCCTGTAGGACCTGAAGATCACATTAGCCGCAAATATGCCTTCAAGGTAAGATCTCATTTTAACAACGAGCAACATACTTAAGTATTCTTCACTTCAATTTGCAACTGTTAACCCTGTGCTATGTAGCAATGATGTTTACTGAACAATTAACCCCAAAAAAATGTAACATTCTGTCATCATTTAATTATTTACTGTGGAACACAAAATGAGAATTTGTAGAGAATGTTCTGTAGTTGGTCAGTGAATGAGGACTGGAGCTTCTAAAAAGCTACATTAGCACACAAAAAAGATGGTCCATATGACTCTTTAAGAACTGTAGCATGAGATTTTTGAAGTCATATAATAGCTTTAACATGACCCCCGGTGTTTTTATTCTTAAATGATTAGTTCACTTTAGAACTCAAATTTCCTGATAATTTACTCACCTCCATGTCATCCAAGATGTCTGTGTCTTTCTTCATTTGAAAAGATTCCAGGATTTTTCTCCATATAGTGGACTTCACTGTTTAAGTTTAAATGTAGCTTCAAATGTCTCTACAAGATCCCAGACAAGGAATAAGGGTCTTATCTAGCCAAATGATCTGCCATTTTCTAAAAAAAAAAAAAAAAAAAAGATTATATATTTTTTAACCACAAATGCTCATCTTGCACTGCTCTGCGATCTGCCACACATTATGTTGGAAAGGTCACATGTGATGTAGGCGGAACAACCGCTGTAGGCGAAAAACTTTTTTTTTTTTTAAAGGGCATTTGACTTTGCACGTTAACTTTGTAAACACTGGATCAGTACTTTCGTCTACGTCACACGTGACTTTTCCAACGTGATTATATAATGTGTGGCGCATCACAGAGCAGTGCAAGATGAGCATTTGTGGTTAAAAAGTATATAATTTTTCTTTTTTTTTTTTTTTTTTTTTTAAGACAAATGCCTTATTCCTCGTCTGGGATCGTGTAGAGTTCTTTGAAGCTGCACTGAAACTGCAATTTGGACCTTCAACCCGTTAAACCCTAGTAAAGTCCACTATATGGAGAAAAATGCTGGAATGTTTTCTTCAAAAATCTTAATTTCTTAAAAAAAAAAAAAAAAGAAAAAAAAAAGACAAGAACATCTTAGATGAAATGGGGGTGAGTAAATTATCAGGAAATTTTAATTCTGAGGTAAACTAATCCTAAAACTATTCAAAATCATTTTTATTAATTGAAATAAAGCAGAAATAAAACAAAATATGAATATTAGATGAAAAATGCAAACTTGCACCATTCAGAAGATGGTGCCTTGGCTGAAATAAAATAAGTCAAGTTTAAGTGCTAAAATTCCTCAAACAAAAACTGAAATAAAAAAATTAATTAAAGCTAAATTGAAATATTAAAAAAGACAAAAATGTAATTATTAAAACTAAAATTTTCATTTTGTGTTCCATGGATGAAAAAAAGTCATACAAGTTTTGAACAACATGAGGGTGGGTAAATGATGAGAGGATTTTTATTTTTATGGTCTATAATCGACAGCTGTCCAAAGCAACCGATTAACCGAAGTAATAAAAAAAAAAAACTCTTTCAGGGTGATACAGGTCCTAAACACCCTGTCACAATTTGTATTGTGCTAATGACCCACAGACTGTAAATACTCTTTGCTTATTCATCTAAATTGTCTTGCAATAGATGCTTCCTGTTTCCCTATCAGCTGTCTTTCTGTTTTCTTGTGCAATGGCTGATTACTTTGGGTCACTGTGCAGTTATGAATATGCATGCTTCATTATCTTGCATGGCTTCAGCCCTGTGTGTAGAATGCAGAGAAGATGCATGTAAATAAATTCCACATCAACTTAAAAGTTCAGTTGCTGCCTTCATTTTTTTTTATAATCAAATTGGCTGTACAAGTAATTTAAATTGTTCTGGTCTAGTTGAATCTCATATAGTAACTTAAAAAAGGATGTTGAAATTGATTAAAGTAATAGAAAACACATTTCCATCCCATGATCTTTTTTTTTAAGCATCAACCCTCTAGTGCACTGACAACACAACATAACATGGGTATTTTCATACCATTTAGAATAAATATTCCCCATGAAGACTGTGAATTTTACATAACCAGTTATCCAAGCTGTTTTTATACATATACAGCTTCTCGTACTTGGTGCCTATCTATGTGCAAGTGTTTTTGTAGGCAAAGATTCAGCAGTGGTTCATGTGGATTCATACCCTGCAGCTTGTGCGGTTCATTGTTGTCCTCATGGGGTTCATGACACAGAGTGAATGTATGGGTCTGTACTCATCCTGAGGGCAACAAGGTTACATAACCAGTCTACCTCTCTCTACTCATCTCCTTCCTGCCCCTGTTCTCACAACTAGAGAGATATTTTTTTTAACGTGGGAGCAGAAGGAGACCACATTCCAGTTTTCAAGAAGAAGATCTTAATGCTTAATGGCTTAAAGTGCAAGTTGATATCAGTTTGCACTTTGCAGCACTCCCGTTTCACTTTTCTTCCTTAACGGATAGTTTTACACAGCCTACGGTGTCACGTCATGCTCCAGGAGTGCTGTTTACAAAACTGTTTACCCTTTTGGCGAGAACCCAGCTAACACAAATATGTTCTAAGAGCATTTTGCTAATGCTGAACGTTAAAGTCACCATGAAATCAAAATTGAAAATTCATATTTTTTTAATGGAATATTTATTATAAATGATTTATCTGTGCACATCACTTTTTTTTTCGGCGTAACAACATGTCACTCACATGAGATCACAGCAATAGCAAACCACAAACATCTAATCAATTCCTGTGGGACAAAATCAAATCCAAACCTACATTTTTTTCTTGTTCAAGAAGCTGTTTCTCTTGGATATGCGTCACAATAGGGAAGAAAAGACTATTGCATCTTACATTTCAGGCCGACTTTAAGGGATTATTCCATTTTACCATTTTGCAAACATTATGAGAACATTACTTTTAAATGTTCTGTGAACATTCTGAAACAACTTAAAAACATTTAAAAAAAAAAAAAAACATTAGACAAACGTTCAACTAAAAAATTTTTTATTTTTTTTATTTCCTTGAATGATGTGTGTGTGTGTGTGTATATATATAATATTTGGGGTGTAACTATACACAAACATGATGGTTCGGTACGTACCTTAGTATTGAAGTCACGGTTCAGTACGGGTTCGGAACAGCAGGGGTAGAAAACTAAACATAAAATTGCTTAATTTTTTTTCTTTTTTATTAAACAGTGGTTTATTGAAAAATTGTCTCTCTCTTTTTAAATAAATTCAGTTATATTATTTTTCTTAAGGATAAAAAAATCTATCTCAGCTAATGCTGTAAACTATATACAGGGAGCCCTTACTTGCACATTACTAAAATATTAAAGGTTACAATTAATGACAGAGCCCAAACTATTAAATTCAGTTGCTATTTATCTTTAGATATAATAATCAACACTCAAATAAAAAAGTAAAAAACATGTAAATTGCACATAAGACAGGTTTTGCATTAACCTACTAAATCTAATTATAAATAAATTTTTCTACTGAAATATGATTATTAACACAGTTGCTGTCATAAATTGTTTTAATGGCAAATTTAATTAAACATATATTAAATAATTAAGACATTACTAACAGAATATATAACATAATATAGTGCATAGAGTTCATTTCTCTATGAACTAACATGCTGTGGACACTGAATGACTTGCCTGAGGTAAATGTAATGATATCTTTTCATGGTTGAAACACGTGTTGAGAGATTACATGTAAATATATCTATGTGTAAATCATCTGTTGTTCTTCTGCGCTTTTTCCTGTTTTTTTTTCTTCCTTTTTCCGCGTGCCACCTTCTGGATTGGAGTGTGGATCACCTGTGACTGACTATTCGTCACCTGACTGTATGCACTGAACCGTGACTACTGTACCGTGATGGTTCGGGACGAATACATGTACCATTACACCCCTAATAAATCATATATATATATATATATATATATATATATATATATATATATATATATATATATATATATATATATATATATATATATATATATATATATATATAATATATAATATATATAATATATATATATATATATATATATATATATATATATATATAATATATATATATATAATACACACACACATGCACACACACAAACAATTTTGTGCCAACATGTTGAGAACATTATTAAAGACCAAATAACTCTGAACAAATCTACTGTTAATGTTACTGGAAGAACGTTTGTTCATAACTTTCAGAGAACCTTACCAGAAACCTTAGCCTAAGTTCTGAGAACATTCCCTGGGCCCTATTTTAACGATCTAAATGCAAAGTGTAAAGCACACGGCGCAGGTGCACTCAGGGCGTGTCCAAATCCACTTTTGCTATTTTAACGACGGAAAAATGGTCCGTGCGCCGTGGCGCATTTTTGAAATGGGTTGTCCCTATTCTCTTAATGAGTAATGGGCGTAACGTTCAATAAACCAATCAGTGTCATCTCCCATTCCCTTTAAGAGCGAGATGCGCTCGCGCCATGGTGGATTGCTATTTACATGCCGGAATTTTTTGGCGGAAAAGCTGAACGCTTTTCAAGCGAAGAAACCGATCTGCTCATGCGCGATGTTAAAGCGGGCTTGCAAATGCAGGCTTTCAAATTGCTCCGCGCGATGAGTCAGTTAATATATATGTGTGTGTATTGGCACGATTGTTCAATTAATTAGCCAATTTCGTTCATCATTATAACTATTAATAGGCTGAATTGAAAATAGGTAGCCTAATTCTAATACACGCAATGACTATTCATCATTACATTTTTATATTTATGTAGCCTACACAATAATATTCTTTTACACTGTAATCCTTTTGTTTTTAATATTTGGCATATTTGTGTGATGCGCATCCCTGTGTGTAATAAGCAAAGTCGACGCGCACTGTGGACGCGCCCAGAGGCACAGTTTCTACCAACGCGCTCTAACAAAAAAATATTGCGCCATTGACTTTAGACTTTAGACCAGGTTTGAGTTGGTCTATGGCGCAGTCTATTTTCAGCTCCTTAAAATAGCAATGCACAGGCAATGTGCCTGAACACACCTCTTTTTTAGACCAGCACGCCCATGGGCGCACTAACTGGCGCAAATGCATTTACTAATGTAAGGACGTGGCGCTGAACGGGAAAATGCGAACGGCGCCAGACGCAAACTAGCTCCGCCTTGCGTCGTATTGCGTCGGGTGTATTATAGGGCCACCTGTTTGTTGGGTAGCTAGGAGTTGTATCATACACTCTCCTGAGGGTTAGGGATCATTTGCTGTAAGCTTCACACAAGAGAGAATGTTTACCTTTGAATCTGGATGTCGATTTTTAGTATTGAGCGACTCAGATGGGCAGCAGAGAGTCTGTAATCTGTACTAATCCCCTATGAAAAAGAAGGCTTACTGCAGTGAATTCTGCTCAGCCAGCAATCTCACCCCACATGCTGGTAGATAGAAACGTCCGAGCGACAAAATGTTTCACTGATTCGGCGATGAGCTTCTAGATATCGGTTCGAAGGTGGGAAAGACCATCTTTTGTGTTTCTCTTATGGCTTCTTTCTGTGGGCGTTTGTGCTTTGTGTTTCAGGCTGTTTTGCGGTTTGGCGTGCTGTTTTGTGCTCTTTTGCTCCTGCTATTTGTTTCTGTCACCCTCTTATCCTGATGGTGCTGACAGTCCTTAAATTATACTGACAATTTCCCAGCACCTGTATATATCCTGAACAGGAAAAGCCAGTAGCTGTTGGTTCAGGTGACCAGTCATTGTCCTCTATTTGCTGAACTATGTCCTTCTTCTGTTCCCATTGGTGGGCTTCCTGCCTGTGATGAGTGACTGACAGTCCAGAAAGGCTCTGAGACACATTCAGCATCATCTGTAAATAGGTACACTTTTAACTCTATGGCTTCTCTACATTAACCAGTGGCATGTGCAAACTCTTTGAGACTGTGTGTGACTTTTCTCACTGACAGTATTTCCTCTTTTTGAGATGTGTGGAATGATTTTGACCTTGAAGAAAACTGATTGTATCAGATAATATTTTATTTGGTTTACTTATTCAGAGTTGGTCTTGGAAATAGGGAATTTTTAAAAAGTTGTTATTTCCAGACCAAGAAAGTCATGGAAATAAAATCTTTACAAAATGGATTATGGAATACTTTCCTTGGTGTGTTCCGCTCTAAAATATATTATGCGTTATAGCACTCTTTGTTTTATATTCCATGTTGAAACTTGTTTGCAATAATCTTAAAGAGGTTCAAATTTTCATGTATGAATCACATTTTGTATTGCCAATGTGTGAACACTTTGTAATGAAACTTAAAAAATTAGACCTTCCCCAACTTCTATGAAAGCCTGTAGACTGACCTTTAGGTGAAGGACTCTGGATGTTTTTGCTGGGAAAATCAAAAGGATGTGACGGTTACGTGCGCTCCAGAGAGCCTTTCTTCCGTTCAGTGACACATGAAACAAAAGCTTATACAATGTTCAGGATGTGTCATGCACAAAAAAAGGTATTAATTCAAACTATAGTCTCACATAATCAGATCTATACAGTTTATAATCTCAAATATGCTTTATAATCAAACTGCCATAAGTGTAATTTTATGCCAGTGAATTGCAGTGCTGGTGCAAACATCCATGAATCACGTTCGGTCTCTTGTGCATTACATGTGCACGAGCAATAAATTGCTGGCTGCAGTTCACTTAATGGCCACTGGTGTCACTAAAAACAAGGGTTTATGAATTCTACATATAGCCCCTTTAAAGGGTTAGTTCACCCAAAAATGAAATTTCTGTCATTAATAACTCACTCTTCATGTTGCTCCAAACCCACAAGACCTTCGGAACACAAATTAAGATATTTTTGATAAAATCCGAGAGATTTTTTTTATCCATAGAAAGCAATGAAATTGTCATTCAAGGTCCAGAGAAGTAGTAAAGACATCATTAAAACAGTCAACGTGACTACAGAGGTTCAACCTTAATGTTATGAAGCAATAATACTTAACAATAATACAAAACAAAAATAACAACTTTATTCAACAATTTCTTCTCTTCCATGTCATTCTCCTATGCAGTTTATGTTGACAGTGCAGTGCTTACGCGTTTACGTCCGAATGCCGGCTCGGTATTGGCCGAAGCTGTTCACGTGAGCACCACGACACATGCGTGTGATGCTGATGCAGGAGCTGGCCAATACTGAGCCGGCAGTCTGACGTAAACATGGAAGCTCTGCAATGTGTCTTCAACG
This sequence comes from Chanodichthys erythropterus, assembly GCF_024489055.1. NCBI lineage: Eukaryota > Metazoa > Chordata > Actinopteri > Cypriniformes > Xenocyprididae > Chanodichthys > Chanodichthys erythropterus. Next base: position 40,313,665 of record NC_090227.1, on the reverse strand, counting down.
TAAATGTAGGAGAATGACATGGAAGAGAAGTAATTGTTGAATAAAGTCATTATTTTTGTTTTGTTTTTGCACACAAAAAGTATTATCATCGCTTCATAACATTAAGGTTGACATAACATTGAGATTTTCACGATGTTTTACTACTTTTCTGGACCTTGAATGTGGTCATTTCATTGATCTGTTCTATGGGAGAGCTCGGATTTCATCAAAAATATCTTAATTTGTGTTCTGAAGAAGAACAAAGGTCTTACGGGTGTGGAACAACATGAGGGTGAGTATTAATGACAGAATTTTAATTTTTGGGTGAACTAACTCTTAAGTTTAAGTCAGTTAGTCAAAATTTTATTAAATCTAATTGTGAATTGGATTGAATGGTTCTGAATTTGCACAAATCATTCCTGAATCGAAAACCTGATTACCGTAACATCCAGATATGTATATTGCGCAGTGGACTGGAGTAAGTTCACTGATATTCAAAGCTCTCCTCTTGTGGTTGTAAGCAAACAGGACTGTTAAACAAACGTTTGCTGCGTACTTATAATGGATTGTGGATGACATAATGGATGCTATTAATGAAAGCTAAAAGCATCTTCAAATAGTCCTACATGCTGCAGGGTGCCAGAAAGAAGGGAAGCAGCATGCTATTGTTAGCTCTTTGTTTTGTCATGTACACAGCTGTGTTTTTGCATGCACATAATTTTAGTTTGGATATTAATAAGATAAGATCTGAGTTATGATTTAATAGCACATAAAATTAAACCTTGGCTTTGTAATATGAGTTAGCTTATTTAAGCTAAGATTTGTCTGCAATCTACACTACCATTAAAAAGTTTAGGGTTGGTAAAATTTTTAAATGTTTTTGAAAGGCTGATAGAGCTTACAGCATTTACAGAAACAACATTTTGTTTCATATCTTTTCATATATTGAATATATATTGAATGTCATTTTGAGCAATTTAATGTGTCCTTACAAAAGGATACATTTCTTTCCAAAGAAAAGAAAAGAAAAGAAAAGAAAATTCTTTCTAACCCTAACTTTTGAATGATAGTGTAGATGTAACATTTTCTGTGGGCATATATTGAAAAAAAAAAATTCTGATTTATCATACTTAACATAATATAATGGGCTTTTCAGTTCATACACATCCTATTGAAGTTAAAGGTAAAGTTCACCCAAAAATTTTAATTATGTCATATATTTCTTAATGAATGTCATGTTTCTTCCAAGGAATACAAATGGAGATGTTTTCAACAATCATTCATGGGATTGTTTTTCATAAAGTGAAAGCACATAGTGACCAGAGACTGTAAAGCTAAATATCATAAAAGTAGTCCATTTGCACTATATCCCAAGCCTTCAAAGGTTAATGGGGAAGTCATCATCCAATGAAACCAAATGCCATGGATTGTCAGCAAGTTTGTATATACGGAAGTATAAATGAAATATGAGAGCTATGACAAGATTTTTTTACCTTAAATGTTGGTTTTTCACGTAAGGCTGTTGTGTGACTTTACAAGGCTTGGAATGGATCCACTTTTGCGCGCTGTAGGCTTTCGTTTTCAGGAAAAGAGCAGCTTGCACATTCATCAGAATATCTCTTTTTGTGTTCTATAGAAGAACAACAGTCACTGGTTTAAAGTTGCATGAGGATGAATAAATAATGACACTATTTATACTCTTGGGATCCATCACATAAAGAATATGAGTCTCATTTGTCCAAAGGAATTAGCTGTAGGTTACTTCACAGGCTGTTGGATGGTTATGTAGCAGTAGTCCAGGCCCCCTGCATGATTCAAACCGATCAGCCATCTGTCTGCGCTTTACAGCCTCATTGCAGAGCTTTCCCTCAGTGGACCATTAAAACACAGGCAGCAGCTTAGCACCTCACTGCTTGCCTTTAATGAGCCAGTCATGTAAACACACGTGTCTTTATGCGTCTGTGTGTTGTGCTTTATGCTCACACTGAGAGAGAAAAAGATTGAGTTAGTGAAGAAGAGAGATCGGATGTCTGTAATGAACTGTAATTGTTTCTTTGTTTCATTTTACGTAATCGAATGCAGCAGAAGTTACTCTCTCTGAATCTGTTTTTAATGAGGAAATTGCAGGTTGAGTTAATGTTAATTAAAGCAGTGTCTCTGCTGTTTTTGAATTTCAGTCTGCCTTTTTTTTTCTTCTAGTTAATATAAAAATCTAGTTTTCTATATAAATATTATAAATTATATAATAAATAAACTATGTGTGTGTATACACACACATACATATATACAAAGTTATATTTTTATATTAAATATTTTTATTATATAATTTATGTATATGTATGTATTTTTATGCGAGTTAAAATAAATATATATTATATTATATTATATAATATATATATATAATATATTATAATATCCCTGTGACCCCTACATAATGATAAAATAAAATTTTATATATATATATATATATATATATATATATATATATATATATATATATATATATATATATATATATATATATATATATATATATATTTGTACGCATTTATATATATATAAAATATATAAAATTTTATTTTATCATTATGTAGGGGTCACAGGGATATTATATTATATTATATTATATTATATTATATTATATTATATTATATTATATTATATTATATTATATTATATTATATTATATTATATTATATTATATTATATTATATTATATTATATTATATTATGCTGTCAAAATGTGTTATTGCATGCAATACATTTTTTCAGTTTAATGCGTTCATTCATAAAAAGATGCCATTAAACAAACATTTAAAATATACGGTCTAAGTTGTTTCTACATTAATTTGGAGAGTAACTGAAATTATTACAATATAAAAATATAAAAATCTCCAATGCATTTAATCCCAATTAATTACAGAAAAAATGTTTGATTAATTAGTTAATTTTTTAATCGATTGAGATTATATTGTATTATAAATTACATTAGTAATTATTTTAGTAACATGTCTGCATCACAGACAGTTTGATATAATGTATTACAGAAACAAAATGTATAACTTATTCTTAACAGTAGTGCTCTATATATATATATATATATATATATGAATTTTTTATGACTTATTTTAGTATTTTCAAATGTACAATGTCTTTGCTTTACTCTTGTTGTGGTGTGGTGCTTATTGTAACCTTTAACTTTTTCGTCTGTCCTTCATGCATATTCATATCGTTGTTTCTGTAGCTTTGATTGCATAACTGATAGGTTATGTTTAGTTTGTGTATGTGTGTTTCTTATCACTGTGGCCTTGGCTTGATCGTCATCTGCTCCTTGATTCAGTGTGTCTGCTGTGTTGTGTTGTATTCCTCCACGCCTCTAATTATCATGCTGAAATCGCAGATGCTCCTCTGGCCAATACTTATCTGCTGATGCAGTGTTTCTCCTTTTCCCAGGGCTGGGCTGATTTTTGTGCTTTCTCTCTTGCAGGCTACACACACAGGGATGCGCTCCTACATTTACAAACAAAGCTCTGTGATTGGCTCGCAGGCGGAGCACACTGGGATGAGGACGTACTATTTCAGCGCGGACACACAGGAGGACATGAATGGCTGGGTCAGGGCCATGAACCAGGCTGCACTGATGCAAACACATATGGTGAAGAGGTCAGTGAGTCACAAAACTTTCCGAAAACCTTTTCTTATTCAGCATTTTACTGGTCCCCACTAGTTATAAGGGCTTATAAATCAGACAAAATATGTTTGTATTTAAATCTAGTGTTTTGCACACACGTTTCTGTGATGGTAGGTTTTAGGTGTTGGGTTAGGGCATTGAAAATATCATTAACCTGATATAAAAGCAATGGAATTCTATGCATTGTCCTCACTAATATAGTGAAACAAGCGTGCGTTTGTGTTTAAAGGAGTACTGTTGAGTGCAATCTTCTCCAGCATGTGTCAAGGGACGTTGTGAGACTGTAAGTGTTTGTCAGGCCGTCAGTCTTATTGATTGACAGCGATGCTACAGTGTGTCTTGTTCTGTCAGTGCAGAAGACCAGATGGGTGCTGAACGGTGACTCAGCTTTCTGTCTCTCTGCTGTCTGAGCCGGCCTCACTTCCTCGAGTCGGACACCAAGTCCAAGCTCAGCTCAGATATTGGTTGAGTGCTCGAGTAGACGAAATGACCAAAATACCCATCCCTAGTTTAGATACTAGAAACATGAATAGGGAAAATCTGGAATCACACTGTTTAGGATTGGAAGGCCCAAACACAAGCTATGTTTACATGGACACTGTTTGTGATTGGAATGAATTCATTCTAATTGATGAATCTGAAAGTAGTGTTTACATGAACGCTAAATAAAGTGATTAGGTGAATATTTTGTCCTCAAAGTTGATGTGTTAGAAGCAGGAAAAATGGGCAAGCGTAAGGATTTGAGCGAGTTTAACAAGAGCCAAATTGTGATGGCCAGACGACTGGGTCAGAGCATCTCCAAAACTGCAGCTCTTCCAGGGTGTTCCTGGTCTGCAGTGGTCAGGATCTATCAAAAGTGCTCCAAGGAAGGAACAGTGGTGAACCCTCAACAGGGTCATGGGCGGCTAAGGCTCATTGAAGGCTGGCCCATGTGGTCTGATCCAACAGACGAGCTACAGTAGCTCAAATTGCTCAAGAAGTTAAAGCTGGTTCTGATAGAAAGGTGTCGAATACACAGTGCATCACAGTTTGTTGCGTATGGTGCCGTAGAACAGTCAGGGTGCCCATGCTGACCCCTGTCCTCCACTGCTGAAAGAGCCAACAGTGACATGTGATCATCAGAACTGGACCACGGAGCAATGGAAGAAGGTGTTCTGGTCTGATGAATCCAATGGTGCACCAGGATGGGAAGAAGATAAGCCGGTGGAGGCAATGTGATGCTTTGGGCAATGTTCTGCTGGGAAATCTTGGGTCCTGCCATCCATGTGGATGCCACAAAGCAAAAATGGTTCAGGAATGGTTTGAGGAGCACAACAACGAGTTTGAGGTGTTGACTTGACCTCCAAATTCCCCAGATCTCAATCCAATCGAGCATCTGTGGGATGTGCTGAACAAACAAGTCCGATCCATGGAGGCTCCACCTCACAACTTACAGGTCTTAAAGGATCTGCTGCTAACATCTTGGTGCAGATACCACAGCACACCTTCAGGGGTCTAGAGGAGTCCATGACTCGACGGGTCAGGACGGTTTTGGCAGCAAAAAGGGGACCAACACAATATTAGGTGGTCATAATGTCAAGCCTGATCGCTGTATGTCACAAGCTTCAAATATACAGAGTTTCATAATATTCTCCTACATTGTTTCTTTTTTGTTTTAAAGAGCAGACGTAATATTTATTAGTTTTGGGTCCTAGTTAGAAGAAAAAGAGCACACGAACATCCCGGTGCCAAAACAAGGCATCTGTGGATCTGAAACAAGGACTGATGGAACGTTGTCCGGCTCCACTTAACAGACGATGAGTGGAAGGAGGATTTTAGAATGACACAACAGTAATTTATGACACTTTATTCAATAATAACGACAGCTCTTTCCATGCGTCATTACACCATTTCTACGCCATTGCATATGCGCAGTACTTTCCGGTTTTGGTTTTTACGTCCTCTCGGTTTAAACCACCCCTTACAATCCGAGTGAAATTTTAATCAGATTTGGCATTCGATTCATTCCGATTGACATGATTACAAGTGACTTTTTATTCAGACTGTGCTACAAGTCCGATTACAATCGGATTATCAGTGTCCATGTAAACGCAGTAACTGACTGTGTTATGATAAGCTGCATAAACAAGTATGTGGTTTACTTACAGTTACTTTACAGTATCTCAAACATTGATCTTTTCCTTTGACGTGCATAATGCGTTTCCCAGTTTCAGCCATGAAAGACTGAGTCTCTACTGGTGATGTCATTAACCAAGGCACCAAATTGGGATCATGGCAGGATCTTTGAGTTGTCATAGCAGCCCAACACTAATGAGACCAGTGTCAGCTTGAGCTGGCAGTCAGCCAGGCAGAAAATTTGACTGTGATAGTCCAGGATAAAAACGTCATTTCTTTTCATGACTCTATTTAGAGACTGGAGTGGCTTTTCATTCTCTTAGATGCCCTTATGTTCTCCTTTGTCAGAGTTTTATTGCATAAACTATTTGTTTGCTGATTTGAATGGGATCCGTCATGCTTACGCCTTGGCGTTTCATGTCCAACTGTAGGAATGTGGTATTCATATTTCCTGAGAATCCCTGTTGGCTTTGTTTTGCGTCTGCGTCTGCACTTGTGGCTATTTGTACGAGTACTATGAGTAATTCATCTGCAATACGCCCACAAAGTGCACATGAAATTTGGATAACATTTCAGTATAGGGAACACATATTCACTATTAACTACATCTTTTGTCTCAATTAACTCCTAATTTACTGCTTATTAATAGTTAATAAGGTAGTTTTTGTAGCATTTAAGTTTAGGTATTGGGTAGGATTAAGGGATGTAGAATATGGGCATGCAGAATAAAGCATAAATATGTGCTTTATAAGTACTAATAAACAGACAATATTCCAGTAATATGCAAGCTAATAAGCAACTTATTAAATAAGTGAGAATCGAACCCTAAAATAAAGTGTTACCGAAATTTGTTCCTAATAGTAACCTTTATTTGGATAAATCATACTCAAACAGTTTGAGCACCCTTGAGAAAAAGAAGTGCACTTAATTGTATTGAATGTACACCTGTATTGTATTTCAAATCTTATATTTAAAATACTGTATATGCAGAATATATAATATTAATTAAAGATAGTAAATTTTAATGAATGTTTCTTAACACAAGTACACTTTTGAATAAATGTATTTTGATGTGTTGAATAACATACTAAAGTTAGTCTAAATGCATATCCTTATCAAACAATTTGTGAACAATTACATTTCTTAATACTGTAGATATTATCAAGCCTAAAGTAACAGCTGTTCATGTTAAAATGCTGATGGATATTCGTCTGTTGTGGACTTTGTCTATGTCTGAATGCAAAGAGCCACTAGAGGCTATTTCTTTTTAGTCTGTGCAGCTTCTTCAATATTATTAGTCTGAATGTAGAGTAAGCTCCAGTAGAGATAGTCAAGCTCCCAGTGGCCATGTCTTTTCCAAATGTAGATTCACTTCGGGCCTGATTTAATCATGTCACATTTAGACTGCTATATACGGACATCTTGAAGCTGGAATTAATTTTACATGCTAGTATTGAACTGTAGATTTCCTTCCCCAGTTCTTGGTTGAAGAAACCAAGTAATGAGTTTTTGCAAAGTTTAACAGACTATTTAGTGCTCACTGTAGCTGTAAGGCTGTTTGTATAGAATACTTCAGCACTACATTTATCTTTAAATTGCAATTGTCTGACTTTTCCCTCTGTGAAGGACAATTATATTAACTATATTTAAGCAGTGAGTCATTAACAGCAGCTTGAGTGCAGATGTCAAGGTTTCTGTGAAGATTGCTTAAACAGCGGCATAAGAAAATAGCTCAACACTTTAGGGCCTAAAGCCTGACTTAAAAATAAATAAATAAATAAACATACATTTATTTAACATTTCACTTTTAATGGCTCCCTATTAAATCAATGTACTTTATGAATTACCTAATGTACAGCTCGTTGAAATAGATTTGATTGGCCGATTATACTTTACTTTAAAAGTATTATTCATTGTTAGTCATAGTTCGTAAATTATCAGAGATTTGTATGTATTACATAATGCACAAAACTTATTAATCATAAGGGGATAGTAAGGGGTGCATCCTCCCTCAAATCGAGCACTGGCTACAGTGCTAGGGTGTTCTGGGTGGTTGCCAGGGTGTCGCTATGCAGTTGCTAAGATGTTCTGAGTGTTGTTCTGAGTGTTTTTGTTGGGTTGCATAGGGTGTTGTGGGTGGTTGCCAGGGCGTTACTATGCGGCTGTTAAAGTGTATTCAGTGTTTTTGGCGGGTTGCTATGCAGTTGCAGTGGTTGCCGAGTTCTTGTTGGTGGTTGCCAGGTTGTTGTTATACTGTTGCAAAGTGTTCTGAGTGTTTTTATTGGGTTGCATAGGGTGTTGTGGGTGGTTGCCAGGGCGTTACTTTGCGGTTGTTAAAGTGTATTCAGTGTTTTTGGCTGGTTGCTATGCAGTTGCAATGGTGTTGCAGGTGGTTGCCAGGTTGTTACTATGCGGCTGTTAAAGTGTATTCAATGTTTTTGTGGGTTGCTATGCAGTTGCAATGTGATGTGGGTTGTTGCCAGGGTGTTACTATGCAGCTGTTAAAGTGATTTCATTGTTTTTGGCAGGTTTCTATGCAGTTGCAGTTGTGTTGTGGATGGTTGCCAGGTTGTTACTATGCTGTTGCCAAAGTGTTCTGAGTGTTTTTGGCAGGTTGCTGTGCAGTTGCTGAGATGTTGTGTGTGGTTACCAGGGATTTGTAAAGCGTGCAGATCCTGGAGCTTAAAGAGACTAGAGTTGTGAATCAAAAATAAGGCTGGTCAGTTTACAGTGATGGATATATTTATCTTTGTGAGCAGATTCCCTCATGTGTGAATGCTGGTCAAGACTCTGTGCTGTGGAATGTTGTTAATTTAACAGACTTGTCATGTGATCCAGCACTATGATAATAGCATCATATAAGAGATGTCATAAAACTTCGCTGACCTTTGCACATGCCATGTTTTTGCCACACAGAGAGGAGTCGGATCATCCAGACCAAGTGAACGTTTCTGAGAAACTCAAGCAGCAGGCCGTGCCTCAGACCAACCACATCAACAGCTACGTGATTCCAGAACCGGAGGTTATCCAAAGTGACGGGCTGCTTGAGGAGAAGCAGGAGGGATTTGTTGGAGAGGTGGAGATCCAGGTTGCTCAGAGAGAGATCGAGCAGGCGAGGGGTAAATCTCCAGCAAGCAGGATAGTGGAGGTGGAGGTTTTAGCTCCAGCTTCAAAACCAGCATCCCAAGTTCCCTCTCGAGCTCCTTCCAGGGCTGTGTCGACCCCGCCAGTGGTGATGAGGAATGGTACGCCCATAGAACAGAACGGCATGCCTGGGTATCAGAGGGGTCCGACACCTTCGTCTCAAACTCCAATTCAGGTACAGAGGAAGAGTGCACTGGAGAAGGTGGAGAACTGGGTTAAAGTACAGAAGGAAGAACGCCAGGGGTGAGTCTGCAAACGCACACACGCACATTACTATTTTATTGTTTTTGAAAGAAGTCTCTTTTGCTCACCAAGGCTGCATTTATTTGATCAAAAACACAGAAAAAACGGTAATATTGTGAAATATTATTACAATTTAAAATGATGTTTTTCTATTTTAATATACTTTAAAATAAAATTTATTTCTGTGATGCAAAGTTGAATTTTCAGCTTCAATTACTCCAGTCTTCAGTGTCACATGACCCTTCAGAAATCATTCATATATGCTGATTTATTATCAATGTTGGAAACAGTTGTGCTGCTTAATATTTTTTATGTGATACTTTTTTCAGGTTTCATTAATGAATAAAAAGTTTAAAAATAATAGCATTTATTTAAAATAGAAATCTTTTGTAACAATATACACTACTGTTTAAAAGTTTGGGGTCAGTAATATATTTTTTCTTCTTTTTTTTTAAAGAAATAAATACTTTTATTCACCAAGGTTGTGTTAAATTGATGAATAAGTGATAGCAAAGACTCGTATAGTTAAAAAAATATTTCTACATTACCTTACATAAAAATGTAGTAGTAATGTGTCCAAACCTTTGACCGGTACTGTGTATAAATTCAGTCACATTCAGTCACACCGAGTTAGGGGTTGTATCTCCCCCTAGTGGTTGAGATCATAATAAATCATCACAGAGTACAACACCCAGTATCCAGTTTGTCCTTAAAGTCAACATAAGACGATTGTCACAACATTTTACATTCATAATGTGCCATATTTCTGAGTGAAATAGGGTATTTACTAAGAGAAGTCCAGCCCTTTTATTTTTTAGGCATCTGGATTTGTTGGGTTTGTGAAAATTGGTCACTATATGACAGGAAATAAATATTTAATGTAACAAATGAATTGGTGATGTCAAAAAGGAAAGTCGCTTCAGAGGTGGAACTAGTTATTATAGTTTGAAAAATGATTACAAAGACCTTTTTCCCCTTTAGAATGACATGCAATAATGAATTCTGTTCAAGACTTGGGTTGTTTATTATATATAAATAAATAAAAGTACACTACCATTCAAAAGTTTTGGGGCAGTTTTTTTAAAGAAACAATTACTTTTATTCAGCCAGAATGCATTAAATTGATAAAAAAAAATGACAGTAAAGACATTTAGGATTTTACAAAAGATTTCTATTTCAAATAAATTGTGTTCTTTTGAACTTTCATAGTTGAATAACAAGAGTTCAGTACATGGAAATGACATACAGTGAGTCTCAAACTCCATTGTTTCCTCCTTCTTATGTAAATCTCATTTGTTTAAAAGACCTCCGAAGAACAGGCGAATCTCAACATAACACCGACTGTTACGTAACAGTTGGGATCATTAATATGTACGCCCCCAATATTTACATATGGCAGCCCATGATCAAGGCATTACACAAGGGCAGCCAGTATTAACGTCTGGATCTGTGCACAGCTGAATCATCAGACTAGGTAAGCAAGCAAGAACAATAGTGAAAAATGGCAGATGGAGCAATAATAACTGACATGATCCATGATAACATGATATTTTTAGTGATATTTGTAAATTGTCTTTCTGAATGTTTCGTTAGCATGTTGCTAATGTACTGTTAAATGTGGTTAAAGTTACTTACTGTATTCACGGAGACAAGAGCCGTCGCTATTTTCATTTTTAAACACTTGCAGTCTGTATAATTCATAAACACAACTTCATTCTTTATAAATCTCTCCAACAGTGTGTAATGTTAGCTTTAGCCATGGAGCACCATGAAACTCATTCAGAATCAAATGTAAACATACAAATAAATACCATACTTACGCGATTAGACATGTTGCATGACGAACACTTAGTAAAGATCCATTTTGAGGGTTATATTAGCTGTGTAAACTTTGTTTATGCACTGTTTAAGGCAAGCGCGAGCTCCATGGGCAGGGAGCGTGAGCATTTAAAGGGGCCGCAGCCTAAAGCGGCTCATATTTAATAATGCCCCAAAATAGGCAGTTAAAAAATTAATAAAAAAAAAATCTATGGGGTATTTTGAGCTGAAACTTCACAGACACATTCAGTGGACACCTTAGACTTATATTACATTACCACAAAAATATTAAGCAGAAACACTGTTTTCAACATTGATGACAATCAAAAATGTTACTGAAGCACCAAATCAGCATATTAGAATGATTTCTGAAGGATCATGTGACGCTGAAGACTGGAGTAATGATGCTGGAAATTCAGCTTTGAATCAGAGGAATAAATTATATTTTAAAATACATTAAAATAGAAAAACAGTTATTTCAAATTATAATAATATTTCACAGTATTACTGTTTTTACTGTATTTTTGTCAAATAAATGCAAAAAAAAAAAGACTTCATGAACATAAAAAAACCTCACCAACCCCAAATTTTGAATAGTAGTGTATAAAATATAAATAACATAAATAGTTTTAATTTTGACTTTGACTTCAATGGCTCTAAATATCCATTAATTTTGTCTAAATGATACATAAATGTAACAATACATGTTAAAAATAATAATTTTGTTATCACAGGTTTGTTTCTACAGATGGCACAATCCCACGTCGGACCCCTCCAATTCATCCGAAGTACGGCACATTAGACAAGTACCAGTCTTTACCAAAGACCACACGGCAAAGCCCACTAACTGCTCACCGTCAGTTACCCAGTGAATACAAATATTCCCATGACCGGCTGAATCACTTCCAGCTGACCCACGGCCACACCCAGCGACCCGCGCCGCACGACAACACTGTGTGGCAGCTCTACGAATGGCAACAGCGACAGCAATATCGGCACGGCAGCCCCACCGCCCCGGTCTACACTCCTGCTCCAGACTACTCCACTGCCGTATCCTCCACCAGAGTCAACTCAGACGTGTCTCGCTCCATTTCCGTGCCTCCGACCCTGGCAGACATCCCTCCACCCGGACCTCCTGGGCCCAGGCTGTTGTCTCCACGCAGACCCCACACACCTGCAGAACGGGTTACAGTCAAACCTCTGGAGGACCGGCCCGCCGTGGAGGTGCCTCCTTCAAACTCTCCTCACCGGTTACGCTCCTATAAGGTCAGTAGGTGACAAGCACTACCACCCATATGCTTACGGGCAATAGTCGTAAATGGGATTGTGAAAGCTTGTGAGGTTACACAACGTACACTACCATACAAAAATTTGGGGTCGATAGGTTTTTTAAAATGTTTTTGAAAGAAGTCTCTTCTGCTCACCAAGGCTGTAATTATTTAATGAAAAATACAGTAAAAACCACAATATTCTGAAATATTATTACAATTTCATAAAACTGTTATCTTTTTGAATATATTTTAAAATGAATTTATTCCAGTGATGCAAAGCTGAATTTTCAGCATCATTACTCCAGTCTTCAGTGTCACATGATCCTTCTGAAATCATTCTAATATGCTGATTTGCTGCTTAGGAAACATTTATGATTATTATCAATGTTGAAAATAGTTGTGCTGCTTAATATTTTTGTAAAAAAACATTTTTTAGCATGATTATTCAAAAAGAACTGCATTGATTTGAAATTTAATTTTATTATAACAATGTAAATGTGGTCACACTTTAGATTAGGGTCCAATTCTCACTATTAACTAACTATTAACTACGACTTTTGCCGCAGTGAACTCCTAATTTCTGCTTATTAATAGTTAGTAAGATAGTTGTTAAGTTTAGGTATTGGGTAGGATTAAGAGATGTAGAATAAGGTCATACAGAATAAGGCATTAATATGTGCTTAATAAGTACTAATAACCAGCTAATATCCTAGTAATATGCATTCTAACAAGCAACTAGTTAATAGTGAGAATTGGACCCTAAACTAAAGTGCTCATAGTTAATGATGCCCCAAAATAGGCAGTTAAAAAAATTAATTAAAAGAAAATCTATGGGGTATTTTGAGCTGAAACTTCACAGACACATTCAGTGGACACCTTTTTAAGACTCCTGAAAAAAAAATCCAGTTACCACGAAAATATTACTGTTTAAGGCAAGCGCGAGCTCCATGGGCGGGGAGCGTGAGCATTTAAAGGGGCCACAGCCTAAAGCGGCTCATTTATAATGATGCCCCAAAATGGGCAGTTAAAAAAATTAATTAAAAAAAATCTGTGGTATTTTGAGCTGAAACTTCACAGACACATTCAGTGGACACCTTAGACTTACATTACATCTTTTAAAAAGATGTTCTACGGCACCTTTAAGACTCCTGAAAAAAAAAGTTACCAGTTACCACAAAAATATTAAGCAGAAACATTGTTTTCAACATTAATGACAATAAAAAATGTTACTGAAGCACCAAATCAGCATATTAGAATGATTTCTGAAGGATCATGTGACGCTGAAGACTGGAGTAATGATGCTGGAAATTCAGCTTTGAATCACAGGAATAAATTACATTTTAAAATATATTAAAATAGAAAAACAGTTATTTCAAATTCTAATAATATTTCCAGTGATATTACCAAAAATGTAAAAACAAAAAAATTTCTTTTATTATTATTATTGAATGCATCCTTACTGAATAAAAATATTAATTTCTTTAAAAAATCTTGCTGATCCCAATCTTTTGAATGGTACTGCATACAATATAAAACTGACCTTGGCCAGAAACTCTGATTTAAAAGAGAAGATCTTGAGTCTGAAATAAGCGTGCACTTAGAGTCATCATGATGGATGTTTGTACTGCTCAGAAACTGATCCTGATCAAATAGCACCAGCCTTCAATGTTTTCAAACTCCCAGCATTAGTCCATCTGTCGTAATTCAGCATGAATTATCAGTGGTGTGTTTGTAATGGAACAAGTGCCAGAATGGGACGATTTATATCATTTGCTTTGTTTAATGTTTCTGTCTTTTAAAAACCATAACCATGTAAAATAAGTCTGCACCCAGCAAACAGAAATGTCTAATCCAAATGAGGACTTGAAACATTATTGAATCCATGATTATTATTCAATCTAAATATGTTGCACTTGAAAACTTTTAAGTTACTAAAGTGCTATTTTGGTGTGTTATTACTGTTATGTGTTTAGGAGGTTCTTTCACCCAAATGTACAAGGTTATATGGTGTTATGATGCAGGCTAAAGGCCCGTTCACACCAAGAACGTTAACTATAAAGATACAGTGGCATGAAAAAGTATGTGAACCCCTTGCAGAATCTGTGAAAATGAGAATTATTTTAATAAAATAAGAGGGATAATAAAAAATTCATGTTATTTTTTGTTTAGTACTGTCCTGAGAATTATTTTAATAAAATAAGAGGGATAATAAAAAATTCATGTTATTTTTTGTTTAGTACTGTCCTGAGTAAGATATTTTACATAAAAGATGTTTGCATTTAGTTCACAAGACAAAACAATACCTGAATTTATTAAAATAACCCCATTCCTAAGTATGTGAAGCATTGATTCTCAATACTGTGTGTGGTCACCTGATGATCCACGACTGTTTTTATGTTTTGTGATGGTTGTTCATGAGTCTCTTGTTTGTCCTGAGCAGTTAAACTGAGCTCTGTTCTTCAGAAAAATCCTCCAGCTCCTGCAGATTCATCAGTTTTCAAGCATTTTTGCATATTTGAACCCTTTCCAGCAGTGGCTGTATGATTTTGAGATTCATCTTTTCACACTGAGGACAACTGAGGGACTCAAACTCAACTATTAAAAAAGGTCCAAACATTCACTGATGCTCCAGAAGGAAACACGATGCATTAAGAGCCGAGGGGTCAAAACTTTAAATAATATGCATTTTTTATTATCCCTCTTATTTTATTAAAATAATTCTCATTTTCACAGATTCTGCAAGGGGTTCACATACTTTTTCATGCTACTGTAACAGATGTGGTGTGGACTATCTTTATAGTTATAGTTATTGTTCTTACATGTAACCCCGGCATCCTGACCAAACTTGCCCATTGGCCTCTGTCCATCATCATGGCCTCATAATCATCCCCATATATATATATATATATATATATATATATATATATATATATATATATATATATATATATATATATATATATATATATATATACCGATTGGCTTCATCACTCTGTCTCCTCTCCACCAATAAGATGGTGTGTGGTGGGCATTCTGGCACAATATGACTGCCGTCGCACCATCCAGGTGGATGCTGCACATTGGTGGTGGTTGAGGAGATTCCCCCTTCCATATGTAGAGCGCTTTGTAAATGTTATGAATTATTATTATTATTATTAAAGTGAAATTTTCAGCATCATTACTCCAGTCTTCAGTGTCACATGATCCTTCAGAAATCATTCTAATATGCAGATTTGATATTCCAATAATTTAGTTGTGCTGCTTAATATTTCGGTGGAAACTGTAATACATTTTTTTTCAGGATTCTTTGATGAATAGAAAGTTCAAAAGAACAGAGTTTATTTAAAAAGGAATCTTCTGTAAAATTATAAATGTCTTTACTGTCACTTTTGATCAATTTAATGCATCATTTTTAGTTTCTTTCAAAACAAATTTTACAGAGTCCAGACTTTTGAACGGTACTGTATTTAAAATCCATCTCTTTTTTTTATCATTCTGCAGTCGGCCACAATAGAGAGACGCTCAATGCCTCCATCTGGTTACATCACACATACAGTCAGTGCTCCCAGCCTGCACGGAAAAACAGTAAGACATTTTTGCACACAAGTTTCTTTTCCAGGGAATATATATATATATGTAACATATTAGTGTTGTCAAAAGTTGAAATTTTAAGATCATTGTAGCCAGTCACAGACATATCAGTTGAGCGTGTGAACACAAAGGCCAATCAGATGTGTTTACAAATCCGCTCAACAACGCTCAAAGTATCACATTTTATATATATATATATAATATAATAAAGCCATTAAATAAGATTGTACTGTTTAGTTTGTCTAGTTTGTGCTGCTGTTGAAGGCAGATTTCAGCAATCAAAAAAAACTTGGATAAGTTTCACTTCATGTTCCTCTGCTGGTGGAGCCAGTCCTCTTGTTTTGGTGGCTGTAACAGGCATTTGTATAAATAATCTCATCACTTAACTCTCTCTCTGCCTTAATCTTAACCTCACAACCTGTGGTCCAGCCTGAGGAGCTCACCCTTCTCCTCATCCAGTTACGGAGACACCAGGCCATGATGGCAGGTGTGCGCAACAATGCGCTGGCACACCTCCAGCAGCTGTCTCGGGTGAAGGTCAGGGCTCGGCCTGCCCAGTCAGCACCTCTCATTACTAGCCTGCAGCCTGTAGTCTGCCTCTGCTGCTGTTATTACCCCGCCTGGCTCTCGTAGCTCCTGTGGCTTTATTACATGATGCTTCTCTGTATTGTAGCATGGCATGTCATGCTAGGGGCTGCATCTGGCTGTCCCACCATCGGCATGAATTGTATATGTAACTGTTCTGAGGTATTATGCATACTACATGAGTATGCTCTGCTGTTGCTCCAAAGATTGAAAACGCAAAGATCAAAAATGTTTGCTTGCATGAAGTAGGTGTACGTGGGATCCTGGGGTCCCCATACAGCCTTGATGTTCTGGTTTGACCTGGTTGCAGGATCAGAGTAATGTCATAATAATCATGCTTTGTTAATTGTACCAATAATATATGTGCAGAAATGTGTTGCTGTTGCTCTATCAGTGGTTCTCAAACTTTTTAGAGTGGTGTACTTCCTAAAGTCTTTCTGCGTACCCCCTCTCTTCCACTTACACTGCAGTCACACCTTTTCCATTAAGTGACAATATTTGCCCCCTTAAATTGATTTTCAGGTGTATTTTGTACATTTATATAGCCAAAGTTTTTCTAGCCATATTAAATGTATCATGTTTTATGTCAATTTTTTTTAAATTCCATTAATTGAATTATTAATATAATAAAGAAATAAATTAAACTAAATAATTTAAATCAAATGAAATTCATATCAATAAAAGCCATTTTTGCACTGCACTGGCACAAGCTGAAAGTAGATATATTTACACACTGTTTAATCCTGCTAATAGGTGGCATGAATTCAATTACAATAGTGCAAATAGGCTAATGTTATGAGATAATGTTTTAAATAAAAAAATATAAATGTGAGATGGTAAAAACGAAGTAATACTTTTAAATATTAAACTAAAACCACCAATAGGTGGTGGCAAGTCACCGATTGATTGATTGATTGATTGATTGATTGATTGATTGATTGATTGATTGATTGATTGATTGATTGATTGAGTCTGTAAGTCAGTATTGAAGCAAGTGGCTGTATTTCTGAATGGGTCATTGAATCATTCACTCTCCCATTTCGTTCAAAGCCGCAGATTCGTTCACTAAAGAAACACCACTTTTACAAGGGTACATCGTCATGAACGGCAGTAATGTAGTGCGTTTTGCTAAGGCAGCATATTCTGCACGCCATAGGCGCCGATTTATGTTCCCCCCTCCTTTTTTTTTTTTTAAGATGTTATAGTTTCATTCTTACAGCTACATTACAATATAAGTATCGTACTACTATTATACACAAATCCAACATACAGATACAATCTTTTCGTGCTGCCCATTGGTCTTGTAGTACAGTTTTCGTTAATAGAGGCAGAAATTCACCCGTGCTTTAATTATCAGCGGTTCGAATCCGCCCTCAAATAGTTTTTTTTTCTCATTAAGATCAAATAAGTTTATGATTGTATATCAATACCAGGGAACGTCAACTGGATGTTTCATTTGAATTGACCCAAAACAAGCACATTCTTTTCATGAGTGTTGTCGTGCTCTTGCTGAAATCTGATGATCAGACAGTAACGTTACCTAAAGGTAGCCTACACTGTGTTATTTCGTCAGTCAGTCATGAAAGTCAGGTGTTTAAAAGCTTCTGTGAACTTTAAATCCAGGAAAGAAGACCATTTTAGGGACAGGACAGTTTTGAGTTCTGATTCTGAATCTGAGCGAGCACGAGAGTGATGGAAATCCGAGTTGAGATTTGTGCTCGCTCAACACTGGACACGCTCTCGACGCGCTCTCGACGTCATTGAAACGGACTTAAATAAACTATATATAAGGATCGTTTCTGATCACAATCTGCATTGTAAAAAGCGCTATATAAATAAAGGTGACTTGACTTGATAGCTGCAAACGATTTTTTTTCTTGTTAAAATCCTTGAATAATATATCGTAATTTTCCGTGGGTGCTCGACAATTTCCGTGGGTGCTCCAGCCCACGGGATCTGCGCCTATGCTGCACGCAACCTATTATATGCATGCTGCTTGTGTGGATGCAGTCAGTTTTGAACACAAATGATGAGGTAATTTGATTGGATGACATGTATTTGACCTTTTATGGCAATATAATTTTCCTGTTTTTACTTTAGAGGTGAGATTTTGCCAGTTTCAAAAAACATCCTCGTTTTAATGTTATTTTAAGGTTGGTTGTAGTTAAATGAACGGCAAAACTCGGCATTTTGTTCGCGTAACCCCTCTGTTACCTCACATGCCCCCAGGGGTTCATGTAACCCAGTTTGAGAACCACTGTTCTATATTTAATTACCTTGGTTATTGACTGAATCAAGAACCTAATGTCAGTGTACCAAAATCATTTTCTTAATCTGCACTTTTGTCTTGTTTTCCTGTATATACATATATAAACATCCCTAAAACAACAAATTTACCCAAGAAGCAAAATTGCATAATATATTAAGATTTATTTTTCTAGATCTTTTTAGGTTTATGCTTAAAATAAAAACTATTTACTGTAGAGGGGGAAGAAAAAAAAAGTTTAATTCCAGATATGTATTCTCTTATTATCTTACCAAGTTTTGCTTCTCAAGTAAATTTACACTACTGTTCAAAAGTGTGGTTTGTACAATTTTTTTTTTTAAAGAAATCATTTACAAAGTGAGACTAAAGATGTGTTTAATGTTACAAAATATTTCTATTTCAAATAATTTCTGTTCTTTAGAAATGTATATTGATTGAAGATTCTTACAAAAATATATATATATTAAGTTGCACAAATGTTTTCAACATTGATGATAATAATAATAAGTGCTTCTTGAGCAGCAAATCAGCATATTAGAATGATTTCTGAAGAATCATGTGACACTAAAGACTGAGGTAATGATGCTGAAAATACAGCGTTGCCATTACAGAAATAATAAATTTTAACTTTAATTAAACTTTTGCTGTATTTTTGATCAAATACAGAGACTTGCGCTTTCAAAAACATTTAAAAAAAAAAAAAAAAATCTTACCAACCACAAACTTTTTGAATGGTAGTGTATATAACTATCATTTGCATGGAAATGCAAACAATATGCAAACGGGGATCTGTGGTATCAAGAGAGTAGTGAGTGAAGCTTGTCCCAAAGCTTGTGTATCTGGGGCCGTATTCACAAAACATTTTATCTTACCACTAAGAGTTCTCCTAAATAGCAGTAAAAGTTCTTAGCTAAGAGTTTTCTCTTAAAACCTGTTCACAAAGCTGCTGAGACAAACTTTTACTAAGGAATAGACTGAAGTCTTAAGCTAAGAGTAAGGGGCGGGGTTGACCTCGTTGCTATGGGTTATACACACAGTGATTGGCTGATGGGGAGGAGTCAGCGATTTAATCATAGAAATATTGTAGAATGAGGTGTCATGTTTCCATATTAAAATAAAGGTTTAAAAATACAAATGTTGCCCTATTCAAAATAAAATGTTGCCATATTGTTGCCATAAAGGTTTTAAAATATAGGCTAAGTGTCACTAATTAAACTAGTATATACAGTTTATATATATATATATATATATATATATATATATATATATATGTGTGTGTGTGTGTTTTTTTTTTTTTTACTCTATTCGATCATTTGTAAGTGTGAACTAATGAAAACCACTGCCACAGGTAATCAGACAATCTTTATTTATTTGTTAAAGATTTTTTTTTGGCGTCTCATCGTAGATTCAAATCTATAAATCAAAATGTATTGCATTTATGAAGAAAAGGTTCAGCACCCAAGGCTCTGTCGCTATTGCCTCAATGGATTAGGACTGTTTGTGATTTGGTCTTACCCACGTAGAAGGTAACGTTCTCAGGACCTTACGCAACGTTCCCTAAAAGTTTTCAAAAGGTGATGGAATTTCTGAACCTTTACAGAACATTCGGGACGTTCCTAAAACGTCCTCTTTTGGTAATGAAAGTGCTGCAGTTCAAGGTTCCTTATATGACTTTAGGGGGACGTTCCATTTTGGTTATTGTATGGTCAAAAAAGAACGTTACAAATAGGAGATTTGGGACATTAACAGAACGTTCCCACACGGTCCTCTGTTGATCATGTAATAACGTTCCCGATATGAGTTTAGGGGAACGTTCCATTAGGTTACTAGGTGACAGCCTTGCTAGAAATTTTACGTTCCCAGAATATTCTCAGAACGTCCCCACTGGTGTTGAGTAACGTTCCCATTATGTTCACAGACGGTCAAGATGTGGAGTTCTTTAAAGGTTTGGGGGACGTTATTTGGTGGACCTTCAGGGAACATTCAAGACATTCTCTGAACGTTTAGGGAACCATACTTTATTTGGAAATGTTCTCAGAACGTCCCTGCTGCCCTTTTCAAAAAAATGAACTGAAAATTAGAGCTAAATTGATTAATAAAAGTGCCTGTTCAAATGAAAACTATTTTTTTTAAAGGTCTTTATAGATTATTCCTTGATTAATATTATGAATCCGTTTCTTTAAATTTCAAATCTCTTGCAGTAAGTCATTAGTTTCAGCACATGCATGATCTAATGAAACTGCTGTATCACTGCATCAGCAACTACACAGTTACTGTCTTTAAATAAATCAACATGCAGCAAAACATCAATGTTTCTGGATCATCACTGACTGAAGCTCAGGATCTACTCTCCTGCACAATGGTGACACTTAAAACTCAGATAACAGAAACAGAACATTAAACACTAACAGATCTCTCTAGATCTCTGCATCTTCACTTATTACAAACCACTCTGACTTTGTTTCTTTCATACAAATCTTCTTTATGAGGTGTTGATGTTTTATCAAAATTTATAAATTTCACCGTTATGGAGGTAAGCGCTTGCTTTAGTTGGGCTCCTGACCCTTGACAATTTGACTTTAGTTTTTCTCCAATTGTTGTAACTGTGTTTTTCTAAAGCATTTGGTACAATAAAAAATTGTGAGAAAATTAAAATTTCATCAAATGGGTTCGCATGCTTGATTGTTGATGATGATATAGAGTCATACAGTGGTCTTATTCACAGATCTTTGAATATTGTTTTCATTCACCTAAACATAATGCTGGAGAACCTGTTCTACTTTGAAATTATGAGTTTTTATCCTTATGCAGAAATTATTCAGACAACATCATGTCGATTCACACAGAAATCAAGATTCTGCATATGATCCTCAACAATGGTGACAAAATTTTTCACAAAACAAGCTACTAAAGTCACAAAAAAGATATTTTAGTGTCACCATCGCTGAGGATCATACGCTGATTCATGATGTCTGTGTGAGTCTAAAAGACACTGCTCAAAACTCTGTATAATGTATTAAAAAAAAATAATAAAAAAGGGAGTAAAAAAACCTTCAATTAATACAAAAGTAACATTTAACACTCTCAGTTTAGATTTTGGTGATGATCAATGAATCAGGACACTCCGTGATGATTGAATCACCAGCACAATCAACCAAATTCATCTGATCAGACTTTCTCCTGCTTTTTTTGCTATAACTAATGTGTTTTGAAAACATAGTTAAAGCAGCCAGAGAAAATCAAATGTTAAAAATGGCAATAATCAAGAGCCCATCTAAAGCAAACGCTCACCTCTATAACGGTGACTTCAAACTTTATTATTTTCTATAAAATACCCACACAGGAGGCGACATTCTCGTGACCTTGTGCAACTTTGTCTAAAAGTTCTCTAAAAGTGACAAAAATTCTAAAACTTTACAGAACATTTGGGACATAAAACGTCCTCTTTTGGTAATGAAAGTGCTGCAGTTTAAGTTTCCTTATATGATTTTAGGAGGACATTCCAATTTGGTTAATTTTATGCTCACACAAGAACGTTACAATGAGGATATTTAGGACATTAAACTGAACGTTGCTACATGGTCTTCTGTTGGTCATTTAATAACGTTCCCAATATGAGAAAACACAATATTTACACAATATTTAAAGATCAGTGAATAAGGTCACTGTTTGATGATCAAATCAACAACAATGACTAAGCATCCAAAACCAATTGATCACATTTATTTTCTCACAATTTTTTTATAGTAACAAATGCTTTAGAAAAACACAGTTACAACAATTGGAGAAAAAATAAAGTCAAATTGTCAAGGGTCAGGAGCCCAACTAAAGCAAGCGCTTACCTCCATAACAATGATATCTATAAATTTTGATAAAACATCAACACCTCATTAAGAAGATGTGTATGAAAGAAACAAAGTCAGAGTGGTTTGTAATAAGTGAAGATGCAGATATCTAGAGAGATCTGGGGCCGTATTCACAAAACATCTTAAGGCTAAAAGTAGCTCCTAAATTGCCGATTTAGGAGAAACTCTTAAAAATAATGGGCGTGTCAGTCCTAATTTTAGGACTCCTAAATTTTTGCTCTAAGAGTATTTCACAAAGCATTTTAGCGCTAAAAGTAGCTCCTAAATCTGTGAGACGTTAGGAGTAGTCAAGAGGACTCCTAAATCACTAAGATCAAATCACAAACAGTCCTAATCCACCCAAAGACACTGTACACCATTGAGGGAATAGTGACAGAGCCTTAGGTGCTGAACCTTTTCTTCATAAATGCAATAAAATGCAATGCAATATAAAAAAAATTGATTTATAGATTTGAATCTATGATGAGACGCCAAAAATTAATCTTTAACAAATAAATAAATATTGTCTGATTACCTGTGGCAATGGTTTTCATGGGTTCACACTTACAAATAATTTAATAGAGTAAAAAAAAAAAAAAAAATTATATATATATATATATATATATATATATATATATATATATATATAGTCTGTGTATTTATTCCTCTCCTCGTGCTGATTTTGACCGTTTGAATGTGTTTCTCCCAAACTTTGTTTATAAAACATAATTTGTCGGTTGAATTCTGCATTCTCTTGAGATAAAAACATCTAAGAGGTGGACAATTAAATGTATAGTTTAATTAGTGACACTTAGCCGACATTTTAAAACCTTTATGGCAAAAATATGTCAACATTTTATTTTGACTGTGGGAACATTTTTATTAAAAAAACATTTATTTTGAATAGGGCAACATTTGTATTTTTAAACCTTTATTTTAATAAGGAAACATGACACCTCATTCTACAATATTTCTATGATTAAATCACTGACTCCTCCCCCATCAGCCAATCACTGTGTGTTTACTCCATAGCAACGAGGTCAACCCCGCCCTTACACTTAGCTTAAGACTTCAGTCTATTCCTTAGTAAAAGTTTGTCTCAGCAGCTTTGTGAATAGGTTTTAAGAGAAAACTCTTAGCTAAGAACTTTTAGGAGAACTCTTAGTGGCAAGATAAAATGTTTTGTGAATACGGCCCCTGAGTTTTATGTGTCACCATTGTGCTGAAGGGTAGCTCCTGTGCTTCAGTCAGTGATGATCCAGAAACACTGATGTTCTGCTGCATATTGCTTTATTTAAAGACAGTAACTGTGTAGTTACTGATGCAGTGATACAGCAGTTTCATTAGATCATGTGTGTGTTTTTGTCAGCTAATGATTTAATGCAAGAGATTTGCAATTTAAAGAAAAGGTTTCATAATATTAATCCAGGAAATACCTGTAAAGAGCTTTAAGTGAAAATAGTTTTTGTTTGAACAGCCAATTTTATTAGTCAAGTTTTTGACAAGGGCAGTGGGGACGTTCTGAGAACATTTCCAAATAAAGTATGGTTCCCTAAACGTTCAGAGAATGTCTTGAATGTTCCCTGAAGGTCCACCAAATAACGTCCCCCAAACCTTAAAAGAACTCCACATCGTGACCGTCTGTGCACATAATAGGAACGTTACTCAACACCAGTGGGCACGTTCTGAGAATGTTCTGGGAACGTAAAATTTCTAGCGGGGTAGTGACTTAGGAGTCCTCTTGACTACTCCTAACGTTTCAAAGATTTAGGAGCTAGTTTTAGCTCTAAAATGCTTTGTGAAATACTCTTAGAGCAAAAATTTAGGAGTCCTAAAATTAGGACTGACACACCCATTATTTTTAAGAGTTTCTCTTAAATCGGCAAGTTAGGAGCTACTTTTAGCCTTAAGATGTTTTGTGAATACAGCCCCTGGTGTATAGCCAGCTATTGCTTGAATGCTAGTGCAGTGTTTGATTAAATCGTCTAATGAATAGATAACACAACTGATTTGTGTTTATTGAAGAGTCAAAGAGTGTCAATTGAAATGTTTCTCCTCCTACTTACAGGCTGATGACACATACATGCACTTGAAGAAGGACCTGGACTATTTAGATCTGAAGGTGGGACCTCTCCTTTTCTGTCTCTCTATTCCTCTTACCTTCATCTGAAGCCTTCTGTACTAAAACACTAACACAGCACAGAAACCTCACTTAGGGGCGAGGAATCAAGAATTTGTTTATATTTAGTATGTTAATGGTTAACTGGCATAACCAGACTCAGAATGTTAACGATAATAGTAATGATCCAGTCGAAGGTCCTCCTTTGACTGTAACTGTGTATTTCCGTTTGCCACAGATGAAAAGTTTAGAGCCATTGATCCTCATGGTTCACAGTGTGTTACAAACCTGCACTGCGGGGGGTTTGAGACCACTCTGGAACGTAAGCACTGTCGGCATCCAGAGTGTCTGCATTCCCATTGCTTTACACGGTGCACATAGCTTTGTGTTGGCGCAGGCCTGGCACCTGCACGCCTATCCTCCCTGCCTTTTGTGAGAGAGATGTTGTGCTGTGGGTATGTGTGTTTGATTGGGTCGGTGAGACGGCAGGTCTGGATGGGACGGGCTAGCTCAGCGCATGTTCAGGGAATGACCCACATTTAGCCAGCTGATTCTCCAGTTCATTCTGTTTCTTTCTTTATTAAACTATTTAGCGCATAGGATCCATCTTATATGGAGCTTTCTAGATATTCCATATGTTGTAGCTAACCCAGGCTCAGTGGGAAAGACGGTCTTTGTTCTAAAACATCAAAAAATCTTACCGACCCCAAACTTTTTAAACTGTGGTGTAACAGAATCTGCAAAAAAAGTGACAACCAAAATATTTATTAAAAAAAAAAAAAAAATGTATTGCTAAAAATAAATAACCAAATATCACTACAGGTGATATGTGCATCTCTGAATCTGTTTAAAAGAACCATCCAAATTATTTGACTTCCCAGCATTATTTGAAAGAGGTTGGTAGTAACTCACTTGGTTGTAAGAAGGAAAAAAATAGCACTGTTTTGAAAGCTGCAAAGCTATTTTTTTCCCTACTGAAAAAAGGAATTAAAGTTGTAGCATTTCTGTTTTTACTAAGTTACACCGCAGCACTGTCCAGTTCATCCTTGTCCAGAGCTTGGGTTTCTTTTATGAGTTTACCATGCAGCATTTTCTGTGGAAGCTTTATTTTAGACATTGCATTTATGTCCCACAGCTGTATTCTGTTGGCATGAAGATCGTGAGACACCATCCTGCCATTGTGCTTCCAGAAAGCTTCAGCTCCTACACGTACATGTGTGCATTAGAAATGAAGAATACTGTCTTAAAGCTTCTCACTGTGACTTTCAATACAGTGTCCATTGTACAGTGTTGGTCTTGCTTCGCTTGTGTTGAATAGACGTGTTTCTGTTTGTGGAGCACTAACACAAGGAGGCTTTTCTGTGAATTGTCCAATAGGTGAGTGGGACAGAGACTCTGAAAGGACGGCCGGCAAAGCCAGTGAAGGTGGCGGAAAGTGACATTGATGTGAGTATAGAGGACAAACCAGTGTCTTACTCCTTAACTTTTAGACTTTCCCCGCCAGCATTTTTTTGTTTGTTTGTTTTTTAAAGGTGCCCTAGAATTAAAAATTTAATTTACCTCGGCATAGTTGAATAACAAGAGTTCAGTACATGGAAAAGACATACATTGAGTTTCAAACTCCATTGTTTCCTCCTCCTTATATAAATCTCATTTGTTTAAAAGACCTTTTGAAGAACAGGCGAATCTCAACATAATAACTACTGTTGCGTAACAATCGGGGTGTACGCCCCCAATATTTGCATATGCCAGCTCATGTTCAAGCATTACACAAGGGCAGCCAGTATTAACGTCTGGATCTGTGCACAGCTGAATCATCAGACTAGATAAGCAAGCAAGAACAACAGCGAAAAATGGCAGATGGAGCAATAATAACTGACATGATCCATGATTACATGATATTTTTAGTGACATTTATTTGTAAATTGTCTTTCTAAATGTTTCGTTAGCATGTTGCTAATGTACTGTTAAATGTGGTTAAAGTTACCATCGTTTCTTACTGTATTCACGGAGACAAGAGCCGTCACTATTTTCATTATTAAACACTTGCAGTCTGTATAATTTATAAACACAACTTCATTCTTTATAAATCTCTCCAACAGTGTGTAATGTTAGCTTTAGCCATGGAGCACTATCAAACTCATTCAGAATCAAATGTAAACATCCAAATAAATACTGTACTCACATGATCCGAAGCATACATGCAGCATGAATGATGAACATCTTGTAAAGATCCATTTCAGGGTTATATTTGCTGTGTGAACTTTGTAAATGCACTATATTATAGTCGAGAGCTCGGGGGCGGGGAGCGCGAGATTTAAAGGGGCCGCAGCCTGAATCGGTGCATAGTTAATGATGCCCCAAAATAGGCAGTTAAAAAAATTTATAAAAAAAAAATCTATGGGGTATTTTGAGCTGAAACTTCACAGACACATTCAGGGGACAACTTAGACTTATATTACATCTTGTAAAAAAACGTTCGATGGCACCTTTCAGGGTTGCCACGATTTACTAATTCATTCCCTCAATTTATAAAAGATTAATATAGATCCAGTAGATTGTGTCCATCAACACCCCAAAGCTTCACAGTCCTGTAGCTCTTTGCGGGTTCGACATTTCATTCAGTAATGTTAGGCCGTTTTGATTTATATGCTGTTAAATGTTTGACGTGATCTTGTTCGCTAACATGCTTCTATCGCTTGTTTCTGCTTCGCTTGTTTTTGGATCTGGAGATTCGGTATTGTTTCAGAAGATGCGTAATAGAAGATGCATAAAGCTCTGTTTCCTACTGCAGGTGACACTGAGTCGACTCTGTGAACAAGACAAAATACTGCAAGAGCTTGAGTTCAGACTCAGTGGCCTTAAGGATGATAAGGTGAGGCAATTTTTCTAAAGAAAAGTACAGCGTTTACTTTAGTCCTGTTATTATAGATATGTGAGTATTAATATATTTGCTCTATCTTTCTAGGACAAGCTTGAGTCTGTTCTGGATGTGTCTCACCAGCAGATGGAGCAGTACAAGGATCAGCCAGCTCACACTGAGAAGATCGCCTACCAGCAGCGACTCCTTCAAGAGGACCTTGTGCATATTCGAGCAGACATTTCTAGAGTGTCAACGGTAAGTATAATATGGAAGACCTACAGTGCTTCCTATCTCCATTGATTCATATTTACCTGAAATTAATACATTAGTGATTACAAGACATGAAGAATTGGCGTGCAACAATGTTAGAAAAATAATTCCAGTGTGTGTAGTATTCTGTATGTTAAAGGTACACTGTCATTATTTAAATTTCATTAGTTTTGGACAAAAAAGTGACTTAGTGTACCTTTAAGATTAAAAAATATAATATATGTAATATAATGTAATGTAATGTAATATATAATGTTTATTCAGGGTAAATGTTTTGCTGGTATAGAAAAAGCTTTGAATTTTGATGTATTTGTATTGTTCAGGAGATGGAGAGAGCGTGGGACGACTACAGCAGACTGGAGCAGTCAGTTGAACAGCTGAGGGACGTCCTGCAGACCCAGATGAATCTCTGCTCATCACCTCAGGTCTTTTTTGTCTTTCTCTCCATTTCTTAATCCTTTTTTTCCTGACATATTTTGCTATCATGCTGTGTTCTCTTATATATTTGATTAACTGTCTTATTAGAATTGTTTAATTAGTATTTTAATATAAAAATACACATTTGCTAACATATGAAGTCACCTTTAGCCAGATTCAGTGTTATTTTAGTATCATTAATATACTATTATAGTTTATTAATATTTAAATTGATTTTATTTTTAGATTTTCTGTTTTCATTTTAATTTTAGGTTAAAGTTTTAGTCATTTTCATTAGTTTTTGTCTTAAAATGTCTATATAGTTTTTTATAAGTATATTAAGTTTTAGTTATTTAAGTACTTTAACCTAAACTAAATGAAAATAAAAACAATTTGCCTTGGCAGATAGCTTAAATAAAAGCTGTTTATATATATATATATATATATATATATATATATATATATATATATATATATAAATATATATATATATTAGTTAATATATAATTAGTTAATATTTATTTTATTTTTAATTTTTGTATGGTTTTACTTAATGATAACCCTGGCTAGAATGTAAATAAGATATGAAGAAATAAGATTGAATGTGTGTGTTTGTGTTCCCAGGAGAAGAATCAGTTGAGGAGGGAGCTCTGGAGGATAGAGGATGTGATGACTGGACTCAGCTCCACCAAAGAAACTTTCAAAATCACCATAGACTCAGTGAAGAACCCAGGTAAGGTTAATAAACATAGAAGACATACACAAACGCACTCCGTCCGATATTAAACTTACTACAGAACTTCTTTTTAATATACTGGAACATGGGTATATAACTCTTACTTGTGTGCTTATGCGTGTTTGTTTCCAGAGAGAAAACTTGTGCCTTCAGTGACAGAGTCAACAGTGCCTTCTCGGTGCATGACCCCATCTGCAGCTGAGGTGCGGTCACCCCAACGCAGTCTTACCTCCAGTCCGTTATCACTGCCCATGGACAATGAATTTCTTCAGCATCCTCACCCTGTGCCAAAATGGGTATGTGAGACTGTAATGTTACTGTTCCTGAAAATACTCTTCTGTAAGTTACAAAAGTGCGTAATATTGGTTTTCAGGAAGAGGATGATGCTCCACCCAGACCACCTTTGCCTCTTCACTATGATGAAGACACACCTCCTGTTGTTCCGCCCCTACCTAAAGAAACATCGGTCATCAGACACACTTCTGTGCGTGGCCTCAAGAGACAGTCTGATGAGAGGAAACGTGACCGGGAAAGCAGCTACATTAACGGGGACTGCAGGGTAATTTGAACTCACTCGTGTGAAGTTCATTGTTATTGTAAAGTTTATTGTCATCAGTGTTATTGTTGTTTACTAAAACTATTAATAGTCATTTTCTGTAATTGAAATAAATCTGAAATAAATAAATATTAGATGAAAAAAGTAACCTTGAAAAATATAAAGGAAAATTAGAAATGTTGCATTAGCAACAACCAAACTTACTAAAACAAAAACTGAAATATTAATAAATTAAAGCTAAGCAAATATTTAAAAATAATAATAATAAATAAGAATAAACTAAAATATAAAAATTGTTTTATTCAAAATATTAATAAATACTAACTATAATAGTATATAATTATTACTAAAATAACACATCTTACTGAACTCCACATGTACAAAAAAGAATAAAATGTAGTTCAATCATGACAACTCTTGTTTTAGCATGTTATTGAATATGGCAGTGTTAATGTGTTTGGTTTAGGTAGACTAGATCTGCTACGCTGCTGCTGCTGTTGAGCAAGTATAGACTTGCTACTGCTAATAGATACACAGACACTGCTGTGAGCATGTAAGATATGCTGCTGCTGCTGCAT
Organism: Chanodichthys erythropterus; assembly: GCF_024489055.1. Taxonomy (NCBI): domain Eukaryota; kingdom Metazoa; phylum Chordata; class Actinopteri; order Cypriniformes; family Xenocyprididae; genus Chanodichthys; species Chanodichthys erythropterus. The sequence goes on along the minus strand of NC_090227.1, from coordinate 40,283,578 downwards.
AAATAGACATAAATCAAATCCCACAGCAGATCTAGGCAGGTGGAGCTGGGGAGGTGGAGGGGTTCAGAGGAACTCTGATAGCGCTGCAACTTGCAAGACTAGCTCACAGCAAACGATAAACCAAACTATTTAAATTATGAGCAAGCAATCTCATTGGCTGAAGGATCAGCAGAGGCCAGTCAGCATGTGTCATGTGGTAATGATATGATTGGTTCTGATGGAACCTATCAGCCTGCGCCCTCTAGAGTTTCATGACTGCACTAGATATTTGTTGAATGACCTTATACTTACCTTATACACCTACTGTAGCATCCATGTGACCATAACACTTTAGTCTTTGAATTGTGATTGATTGCTCAACATTTTGAATGAAATAAAGTGTTTTGGCTATAGGTGGAATTACGGTCCTACTTGAGTGAACCAGAGCTTCCTGGAAGTGGACACGGAACAGATCAGGTGGACCCAGGCTACCTGACTCTCCAAAGAAGAGGTGATATATTATTACAGCTGTTGATCATACGGGTTATCTCCTAGACACATCATGCTTATAGGGGTAAAACGGCATTTAACCAATTTTAATGCTAGTGTACTTGAAAATAATATTTTTTTGTGATCACTTAGGTCTGTCAGGCTCCTCGTCCAGAATAAACCAGTATGGTGTGGCCTTCTGCTCACAGAGGAGAGGAGATTCAGTGTTATCCACAATGGTGAGCAACAGATTTCTGTATTTTATATATATAGTAAGATGCAAAAAAGAACTCAAATCTGTACTGGCGTGCTATCTTTGAATCTCCTGTCTGTGTGACAGACATACACGTCTCATGCACACAGAAAGCCGCCTCAGACAGCATGCCGGCCATATTGAGTTCTCTTTCACACTTAAATGGACAAAAACACGAAAGTATGCAAAATGCCCACTTTGTCAAGTATCCTCGAAATGACCGTAAAGAGGTGAGGACATTGGATGTGTATCAGATCCGTGTCATGATGAGCGTCAGGTCTTAAAGTGACAGCAGCCTAATAAACCTGCTGCTGTGATGTCTGTCATTAATGTTAATCAAAGAACAAAAGACAAAGAGGAAATCACTCACTGCTCTTGACTGAATAACTTTTGTAGCTCTATATTTAATTTATAATTTATGCAGTGAAGACTGTGAATTGTTTGATAGCTTTATTCAGATATTTAAATTATACTGTCTTTGTTGTTTTACATTAATTTGGAGATTAAGTGTGAAATTATTACAATATAAAAATAACTTTTTAACTTTAATGTTAGGTCTGATTAATTACAGGAAAATGTGTGATTAATTAGGTTTTTTTTTTAAATCAATTGACAGCACTAAATAAATAATAATAATAAAAAAGTTTTTAAAATAAAGATAAAAAATAAAATTACATAATTTATAAATTATATATATATATATATATATATATATATATATATAAAATAAAATGTCAGTGTATAAAACATTATTTTATGTTAATATTAATTTATATATTAAATATTTTATATATATATATATATATATATATATATATATATATATATATATATATATATATATATATATATAAAATAAAATGTCAGTGTATAAAACATTATTTTATGTTAATATTAATTTATATATTAAATATTTTATATATATATATATATATATATATATATATATATATATATATATATATAAAAATAAATAAATATAATTTATAAATTATGTAATTTTATTTTTTATCTTTATTTTAAAAACTTTTTTATTCTTTTAAATTCTATTTTCATATTCAATATGTTGTTATAATCAAAGTATATATATCCTATATGCTATTTCTTTTTTTCTCCTTTTTTGTGGTCCTGTAAGCAATGTAACAGTTATCCTTGTGCATTGTGATACTTTTTAAGAAAAATATTTGAAAAGGCCAGAGCTAGAATTCTTCAGGCATCAAAATATGTTCACTCTTCTTTCCTGTCTCCTGTAGGAGAGACCAAAGAGTGCCTTGGAGCGGCTGTGCTCGGGAGAGTCTCAGCCGGATCAGCAGCCGCAGAGAGGGAGGATGAGCGTGGAGGAGCAGCTGGAGAGAATGAAAAGGCACCAGAGAGCTTTAGTGCGTGAGCGCAAACGTAACTTGAGTCAGGGTGAGCGACAGCCCGTCGGCTCCCGCGCCTCCACTCGACCTGTCAGCTCTGACCCAGGATCCGTACGTTACTCCCTACCCAATAAACACAGGGACCCTCGCTATGGCCCTCCCCCATAAGGCCACAAAACACAAAGCTAACATGCTAACACACGTTTTACCCCATGAGCAAAGCACAGCTTCACATTAACAGGCTGTGGGTGGGACGGGGCCGTGCTGAGGGTGTGTTTAGGGATTGGCCAGAATGTGGACAGACACATGGAGTGATTACAGTCCTGCAATGGACTCCTGGCTTCTCCTGCACAGACTTGTGAATATTCGAAAGTGAAGAGAAAAGGATAACACTTTCCCTGACTGCCTTTCTGATCTCTCACAATGGATTTTAGAACATTTTTATGCCCGTTTTCTCAAATGTTAATTCACTAAATTATTTATTAAATAATCTAAATATATTTTCTGATATAATTTGTAAAGCTATATTTTGTATGAACATAATACGGTGGGAATTGCTGACCCTGCTGCCTCGTATTAACAACAAATTAATTATTGTTGGTAATTAACTGGGTATGCTATGAAGGTATTTCAGTGTGCAATTAATCTTAATTCTCATCTCCTATAGAAGAATAAATCAGTGAAGTGCCTCTTCATTCTAACCTGAACATCAGCTTCAGCTGAAACACTCTGAGAATGATTTCAAATTGAACTATGGAGTGCAACCAATTTTTCTCCCACTTTTTAAGAGGCTTTGGTTCCGGAAGTATTTTTCCCATTCAGTTTTGGCATAGGGACTTTTAAACCGTCTACGTTAAAGAGTTATAAGCCATGGACCAAACCAAGTAGCTACGAAGTGAATCGCCACATTACAAACTTTGATTTGAAGCAAAAACAACAACAACAAAATCTGACAAAAACACAAAGATACTTTAATAAGGCTTTAATAAGGGAAAGAACTACAATCCCATGAAGCATTGCAAATGACAATCAAATTATAAATATTTATTTATAATTTTATATATATTTTTATAAGGAGTTTAGGCGCAAAGGGACAATTTAATTGCGTCATTTGGCCAATTTTTGGCACAATTTGCTTATTACGATTCTCTGATTGGTGGATATGTCTTTGCACAGTCACGGGTAATGTAGTTTTGCACCATGAATTCTGCTGTTAGACATTTAGTTAAAAAATACATTAAAATAACCTGGGCTGATGGCTTCGACAAAAGCATATACAATTGATTATCAACCTCGTAGCTCACAGTGAGTCTGTCTTTAACGGTTTATAAGTTATTGTTAAAAATCAGTTCCCCTATAGAGAAAATGAATGGGATTTTTACTTCTGTTGAACTCTGTTGCCCATATAAAACATTTCTGATTGGCCATGAGAGCTTGCACTCATTTAGTCAATTGCTTTTTTTGCTAATTGCTAATGCTAGGAAATAGTAACCATTTGAATAGGACCATTGTCTTGATTAGCAAGCATTAGTCTGTGGGTCAAAAAGATTGTTTGACCCAATCAATCGTTTTAAATTTACAACAATCAGACTTAGAGTAATCAGCAGGAGCTGACTGATATTTGGGTTTTCTTTGCTCAAAATCACCTGTCTTTTTTAAGTCATGCTGCATTCAAAGGTATTTTTGTTGCTCACTTGCTCTGACTTTTCAGTTAATGATTGATTACTTCAATCGCATTTTTGCAATCAATCGCATTTCCCAAATGAATTTGGGAAAAAAATTTCCAATCAAGCACTTAATTCAATTGAGAACCAATGCAATACTCGGCTCACGTATAATCGTGAGTCACGCTGCCCACTGCCCTATTGTTGTGATTCATGGGAAAATTGACACCATTCAGACGTAATTTAAGAAATAAACATTTTATCATTCAGTTATAACTGCTGTCATCCATATGTCTGACAAAAAGACAATGGGAAATAAATGGCCAATGGTTTTCATACTACAGCAGTTATACATACATTCAACAGTTTAGTTTGAGTTATCTTAAGGAAAATATAATTTCAATCAACTAACACTAATTTCAGTTTGGCTTACCCAATGAACACTGAAAAAGTTCACTCACTTCTCATGGTAATGTTAAATGTTGTTTCACTAACAGCTGCCAATGAGAGGGGTTAACTAACCCTTAACTTTAAGTTACTAATCCTTAAAAAACTTGGCATCATTATCAATTTGATACGAACTTTCCTCTAAACAATTAAAATCCCCTACACATGAATGCCTCTGTATCTCTGTAGATATGTGGCTGAATTTTCTTTGAAGGCTCTATGAAATAAAAAGCGCAGTTTGTCTGTTAGCTTTAAAGGGGTCCTTGATTATGATTCCACTTTTTTAACTTTAGTTAGTGTGTAATGTTGCTGTTTGAGCAAAAACAACATCTGAAAAGTTACGACGCTCAAAGTTCAATGCAAAGGGAGATGTTTCTTTTAAAGAATTTGCTGTTTAAGGACTACAACAAACAGCTGGTAGGGACTACAACAAGCTTCTTCCTGTGTTGTTGACATCACTAACCCTAAAATTTACATAAACCCCGCCCCCGAGAACACGCAACAAAGGGGGTGAGGCCATGTTGGGCTGCTTTAGAGAAGAGGAAGAGTTGTTGTAGTAGAGTGTTGTTATCATGCCGTCATTTTACGCCGGACTGCTTCACAAACGAGGATCAATTCAATGCTTGATTTGCACAAAAGATGAACATGACGGCACATGCTAGTGGATGAGTTGAATCAACTCCACAGCAACTACATAAATTTATCCACTAACCATTCAGAAACGTCCAGTTTCATTCTAAAAGATGTAACTTCTTCCTGAGTCTCTCCATCAGTGTCGACTCCGGTTTGAACAATGTAAGGCTGAACACCGTTACTGACAATCCTCATTTTGGCTGCGTGAGATTCTCCAGCTTTGTTGTTGTTGAGTAACTGTTAAAGCTCCGCCCTCTTCTGGAAAGGGGGCCGGGAGCAGCAGCTCATTTGCATTTAAAGGGACACACACAAAAATGGCGTGTTTTTGCTCACACCCAAATAGGGGCAAATTTGACAAGCTATAATAAATGATCTGTGGGGTATTTTGAGCTTAAACTTCAGACACATTCTGGGGACACCAGAGACTTATATTACATCTTGTGAAAGGGACATTATAGGTCTCCTTTAAGGCCATCTATATATTAGTGCACTCTTAATTGTACAGGACAGAAAACAGCATTTTTTTTTTTTTTCACGGCATTTCATTGGGTCTTTAACCACACCAGCAACTTCATCACTGTTAACCTGTTTGTCAGAAGGCAAAACGAACCATTATTAAATCAAAACAAAACTGTGATGATAGCAGACTAACTGTAAGACAAATATAATATTGTTGTGTACATCAATCCACCAACGTCTGAATTCAAAGGTTTGCTCTAAAGGCGCAAATAAACAGAGAAATTGTCTTAATACCTTGTTTTTCATTGCAGTTAACTGACAACTGAGTTGTAGATGGTATCCTCTAAGTTGTTAAGTAAGAATGAATGTATGGTTTTGCATGATTGTTTCATTGTTCGAGTTGATTGTAAGCTGTTATGCATGGCTAGATGTGTTCAACTACAAAATTCTACAGCATGTTGTAATTTGGTGATGGGTTTGATTTGCAACAGTTACACAATTGTCTAATGCCTGTAAGTCATAACTGTTTTTCCCTCTTATTTTCCTGTCTCTTCAGGCTTAAATTTAAGTGCAGGAGAAACTACAAAAGCATAAAAATGGCTGCCAGACAGACTTGTATTTACTCTCATTTGATTGATCTACAAACTGTTAACTAAACACATTTCAAACAGTTGATCTGCCAACCATTTATAATTTCACATTTGATATCAGCTTCCTTGATAAGGCAAGGATATTGTGTGTCTGACCCATGTTAGGTTTTAAATCCAAGATCAAGGCTCATTTACAGAGGAGCTGTAATGTGTGTTGCCTAAATGTTGTATATTGTTGTCTTCGTCCTAGTAGGGATGGGAAAAAGTCATTGATTTGCAGCGACCGAAACGGACCTTAGTTGTCGAATCACAGCGGCCGGCATCTGATGAATGGCTGACGGTTGAGGCCCGACCAATGAGCGAACCGGAGCTGGAGACTGTGGACTTTGAGTTTGATCTTACCCGAGAGGTATAGTCAAATTTTAGTGATATTTGCTTTTGTTTGCTCATGTTTTAAATCACCTGATTCAACAGTTCAATCCTTCCCAATTGGATTTTAACCCTGTATAGACCCTGACTTAAGAAATAATAGAACCCTAAATTTTATTCAGATGTCCAAATTAAATAAGAATATGTAATTTGGTGCATTTGCTAATATTTATGATGTTTATTTGAAAAGTAAGATGAAACTCTGATAACTTGTAATGCATATCAATGAGATCTTTAAAACAGTACAGCAGGCTACTTACATAAAATGCATATAAATATCAGTTATCACTCTATCTCCTAATAATGTCTTATAAACATATAATGGAATGCAATACAATGATGATTCAGAGATTTCCCAATAAATGTTCCTCAAAACATAACTTTTGTGTTACTTTTTATGGAAAGTAATGTTATGTTACTTATGCATTTTTCTCACCTGGGTTGGGCTTGCTTATTAGTCTTGTAATAACAAAAAAAAAGTTCCATTTTGGCAAATGTAAAGGCTCTTTAACACCAAAAGTGAAATGAATAAGCCTCAGGTTGAAGGAAATGCATATTTACACCTGTACAGTAGAGGGTGCAGCTCAAACAAACCTTTCGCCGTTCTGGATTAAAGAAGGAAAAAGTCACCACTGCTACTTAAGCAATAAAAACAATGTGATGTTATAAAAAGTAATCTGAATACATAACACAGGTTACTTGTAATGCATTACCCCAACACTGTTTATGGCTGAACTTGCCCCCTGTCCCACCTCAGCTGTCGACGCCACAGAAGGTGCTCATCCCAAAGCGCCTCATGGACGTGGAGTCAGATGAAGACCTGACTCCAGAAGACAAGGAGGCTCGTTCTCGCACCGTAGCTAAGATAAAAAGCCTACTATCTAAATCAAGGTACATTGGGAAAATAAGACATAAACAGATGTAAATGGATGATGTGCTTAGATGTTGAGTCTTCTATTGTGGCATTTCAGTGGGAAGTTTATGCCACAGTCGGTGGATGCAGAGCAGGTAGATTTCACTGAGTTGGATAGTGCGCTGCGGCAGCAGGAGAGGATCATGAGCGTTCCTCGTGCTCTCGCCACAGAGGCCTCCATCAAGAGGAAGCAGGTCACAGGTGAGACATCCGCCATCGCTGGGAGTATTGAACATTTGATCATACAAGTCTTCCTGATATTTGAATGTAATTTTAATGTTTTGTTTTGCAGCCAAAGCCATGTCTGAGTGTTGAGAAGCTTCTTGGGAATCCAAAGAACAATATTTTTTGTACCAAATATTTAGAATTCACATTCAATCATTCAGGTTCTCCGATGTTCAAAATGTTTTATGTTTTTATTCATTTTACTGGTAAATGCTTGGTCAACTACACTGTTTTAATGTTATAACATGGAAAATGGTTCATTTTGTACAATATTTTTTGGTTAAAAATGTACTTAATCGTTTGCAGTGTTATGTATTTTTTTTTAAATACTGTTAAAAGTACCATTGATTGTGAAATACTTGGTTTCCGTTATGCAAAACTCAAGAAAACTTTTTGTTTTTTTGTCATTTTCCATGTTATTTGATTTATCTTTAAAAAACATAATTTTCATACTGTGACGGACAATAGAGAGTTAATGCTCTAAATAAAGTTTATATGTCACAAGGTTAATTATTTGTTACTTGTTTTTAAAACGGCAGTTCCAGATACACCATTATTCAACTATTTCATAATTGTTTGCAGGCATGAGGTGTTATATTTCCTAGTTTAACAAGAACATTTTATATATATATATATATATATATATATGTGTGTGTGTGTGTATATCTACATGTATATAAATGTAATGTATACACATATGTAAACAACATTTTGTTAGATGTGATTGACAGCAAAAAAATAATATATATATATATATATATATAAATATATACACACACACACACACAGATATCTATATACATGTATATCTAAATACAAATGTATATAGGTGTGTGCATGTATATATACATATACACAGTTTTCAAATCACAATCACAGAACAATTTTTACTGTTTATTGATATTCACACATTGACTTAATACACACAATTGACATTTTGTCTGCAAACATTTCTTGATAGCCTCAGTTTCTGCCCATCCTCATGTTTATATGAAATCTTAAGGGCTGAGTAGACAGACAGGATTTCATTTCTTGTAGGAACTATTTCTTTAATTTGTACAGAAGAAACAGTTCTCAACAAGTTCAAGCAAGTCCAAATAACATGGCACTGACGTGATTACATTTAAAATTGAAAACCACAATTTCATCTTTTTTAAGGAAATAAAAATGTGCTCTCACTCTCAGTGAATTACTGGAACATTTTAGGAGATCAAGAAATTGCAAAAATCAAACAAATAACAAAAAAAGCCATTTATGTGGCTTTTACAAATGCCATTTTAAAAGTCTTTTTCTTGTCCTCCGAGTCTGTGTGCTCTTCCTGTTTCTTGAGTTCTGCCTTGGATGAAGGCGTTTTCTCTTTCTTCTGTGGTTCTGATGGTTGTTCACTGGCCTTTTCTGAACTGTCCAACTTCTCGGGCACAGCAGCGCTCAGACTCACAGCGGGTGGATCGGGCTGTGAAAAGGAAGCACAGCAGTTCACAACAAATCAACAAAATGTGCTCTCATATGAGATGTTCATCACTTACACTGTAAATCCCTGGCAAAGCTAACCCAGGAATAATTCCCAATATAAAAAATCTCAATTTATCAACATTTCAACACAGCTTATAAAGCCCAAAGTATCACTTTTTACGCGTACACAAGGGTCAGCGTAGTGCACGATGCAAATTTTGTCATCAAAAGAGTACTCGCACCGCCAGACTTTTGTAAATGCAAATCGCACATGCACAATTAATTGTTTTTGCAGTAATTCGTTAATCCACAAGGTGGCAGCCGTGCCCTTGGGGCATCAATTCACAAGATAGTCAAAGAAAAATGGCATAAACAGAACCGACCAGAACAAATGCAAGCTACAGCGACAATGGAGGCCTACATAGACAAGAAATTGTGCGAAGAGGTTAGAAAGTACCCTCATTTGTACAAATCTAGCATGAAAGAATACAAAGATGTTTACATGGGTTGTCACTCGTGGCGAGAGATTGCTCAAAACTGCGGATACATCAATCGCCTGTGTATGTGTACAAGTCAAATGAAGTATGCTTTGCAAGCCTGTGCGCATACACTAGCATATACCCAGGACATAAGAGAGTGTTCAGACCTCACTAAAGCCCAGGCCGACGTGTCTCCTGTTCCTCCCAGATATCTTCCCATCCAGACCCTGTTGATACTGGTGTTCCAGCTCAGCGTTAATCTTCTGATCCTCTGACCCTACAGACACACAATCAAATACAACAATATTACATCTTCAGTGCAGACAATAATAGCATCAATGCAAAAATGGCAAAAGGTACACCATATTTTTAAAATGACAAGTATGATGTTATTTTTGATGTCATTTTTGCTTTGATGCTGATGATGATTTCCCATTATAGTTATTTTTTATTGCTAAATCAGAATCAAAGAAAAGTGGCAAAAAATACACATATAAATATATATTTACACAGTCAATCCAAAATGTATTCAGACACCTTGAACATTTCATTCATTATAATAGTTTATTCACTATAGTTTAAAAAAATGGCAATAAAATTATCAATTTTACTGGTAGTCCACTGTATGAAATTTTTTTTGGGTATAATGTCACAATTTACAATTTACTTTGCTATCCTCACTTACATAAATGAACAATAGTGTCCTGCACCCACTAGTAAAAATATATCAAAAATGTCTGAAAAAAATGTTTTTGGCATGAGTGGGTGATTATTATACATATACATTATATTATATATATATATATATATATATATATATATATATATATATATATATATATATAAATAAACACTTTATTTTAGGGTCTTTTAACTAGTTGCTTATTAGCATGCATATAACTAGAATATTGTCTTTTTATTAGTACTTATTAAGCACATATGAATGCCTTATTCCATGTGACCGTATTCTACATTCTTAATCCTACCCAATACCTAAACTTAACTACCTTATTAACTATTAATAAGCAGTAATTAGGAGATTATTAAGGAAAAGGTCATAGTTAATATGTTTTCCCTATACTAATGTGTTACCATAAATATACACGCACGCACATATATTACACATACACACAATATATGTACGTGTGTGTGTGGCCATTTTTGTTTTAATGCAGATAATAAAGCATTGATAAATTCAAACAATTTCCCATAACAATAATGTCTCCCTTATGGGTTATTTTACACAGCCTATATATCAATAAGAAACTTAATTAAGGTACTTGTTTTATATTTTACAAGTGTACACTGCATTGTAACGTAGTCCTATGTGGTCAGTAAATGACAGAACTTTACCGGTGGTTGGTTTAAAGGTCAGAGCATGTTCTCTTAAGCTGCACTGTAGGGAAAAGGATATGTGGCGTACAGGATGTCATCTGATGCAGTCCCCGCACAACCGGGGATTTTGAAGTGTCTCATCCAACACAATAGGAGACTGCAATCACTTTCCAGCAACCCTTCACTTCCACCCTAGAGACTCACCACTGCGGAAATGGGACGTTGACTTGTGATCCCCAATAACAAGGCGTCCAGTGTGCTCTTTCTGTCAATGCATAAAAACATTTGAAACAAGAATGAGTGATGTTCATGTTGCAATTAGACAATAGCTAGAAACAGTTGAAGTGAATTAAAGGATTAGTTCACTTCCAAATAAAATTTCCTGATAATTTACTCACCCCCATGTCATCCAAGATGTTCATGTCCTTCTCTCTTTAGTCGAAAAGAAATTAAGGTTTTTGATGAAAACATTCCAGGATTTTTCTCCATATAGTGGACTTCAATGGCCTCCAAACGGTTGAAGGTCAAAATTACAGTTTCAGTGCAGCTTCAAAGCGTTCTACACGATCCCAGACGAGAAATAAGGGTCTTATCTAGAGAAACCACTCATTTTCTAAAAAATAAATAAATTTATACATTTTAACCATAAATGCTCATCTTGAACTAGCTCTCTTCTTCTTCTCTATTTGAATTCCAGCAGTGTAGACACTGCTAAGTGTATTACTGCCCTCCACAGGTCACAGTTTGAACTAAATTGTCATATACAATATGCTAGTGCAAAGTATATAACGATTAGTTCAAACTTTAATTAAGGTACTTGAGAAGAAGAAGAGAGCTAGTTCAAGATGAGCATTTATGGTTAAAACATAATTTTTAATTTTTTCCTCGTCTGGGATTGTGTAGAACGCTTTAAAGCTGCACTGAAACTGTAATTTTGACCTTCAACCGTTTGGAGTCCATTGAAGTCCACTATAAAGAAAATTATCCTAGAATGTTTTCATCAAAAACCTTAATTTATTTTTGAATGAAGAGAGAAGGACATGGACATCTTGGATGAAATGGGGGTGAGTAGATTATCAGGAAATTTTATTTCTGAAGTGAACTAATCCTTAACAGAAAGAAATGTACCTTTCCTGCTCCCATCAGCCTCAAAAACTTCTGCTTCCTTTCGTCTGTCCCTAAATCTGCTGATGTCCATTGTGTGGATCCGGTCTGCATTAACAGGTCAAAACAGTTTCACTTGATTCATTAGTGTGTCAGAAAAGCACATACAATTTATTATTTCCAATAATAAAAGTTTTTTTTTTTTTTTTTTTTTTAACTATACATATAAATACACACACACACATTTATATGTTCATTATATAACAATAATAATAATAAATATACATATATAATTATATATTAAAATGACGTTTAACTATGAATGCAGAAAACGCTGAACAGATATCACCTGGAAATGAATTATCTGGTACAGTAGCTAGCTATGCAAAATCATTTATAGCCAAAGCAAAGCGGAATAAAGTACAAAAAAGGCAGATAATACACTAGTAAAATGCATATGTAACTCCTTCAGCACACGACTAACATTTAAAAATAGTTGTAGCTGCACATTGCTAACAATCTGCTAACATTCTAGGTTCACCAAAATGTCAGATCAGCTGTAGTTAATTCAGAAATACATGATGATGGAAAACACATACTTCATCTGGAGATGCGGGTCGTTTTGTGCCTTTACATTTTTCGTCTGAAGAACTCATTTTCAAAGGTTTTGAACAACAGTAGTCAAATCAACATTGCTTGCGCCTGCCTTTCTGCTCCACCGTTAACTTAGCAGCTAGTAGCTATCATGACCTGCGCGCAGTGCATCTTGGAAGTTGTAGTTATAACGACGCAAAATCGAGTCTCCTCTACTTTTAACCCAATGTTTTGTTTATTTGTTTTCAACCAACAAATGTATAAAATCCATAAATATATACAGTATAGTTGAAACCTGGTTTTTGGTCTTCAAAATATGCACTGAAATCCTAAAAATTATTTATTTATACTATACTATACTATATATATATATATATATATATATATATATATATATATATATAGTATATTGACACTTTTTAGTATAAAAGTTTTATTATTGATCAACAAATTCATATGGTTAGCAACATTTTACACACACACACACACACACACACACACACACACACACACACACACACACACACACACACACACACACACACACACACACACACACACACATATGTATATATTCGTTTTTTGGGAGAATATATTATAATATAAAACATTATTCAGATTATATAAATGATCAAATAAAATATAGAGAATATAATATAGCTAAATTATAATGTAAAATATATAGCCTACAAAAAGAGCCACCCCACATGAAAAAAATACTAGCCTAATTTTTTGAACCATACTACAGTAAATTGCAGTATACTGTATATATTATAGTATTTACACTTTGTTAATGAATGCTACAGCATATTATAGTAAACTGTAATAAATACTGTAGTATACTTTACAGTAAACTGTAGAGTATTCATTGTAGTATAATATACCCTATAGTTGTAGAAAACCTATAAAACCTATAAAAAAAACTATAGAGTTACCACAACAAATTAATTCATGTACTTTACTATAGTATGGTTCAAAAACACTATAGTATAAATTACCATAGTATTTTTTCATGTCTTTGTACCAGCTGATGTGCATTTAGATTCGTTATGCATTGCAGTTTAATCAATTGAAACAAGGTTTTTATGTATATGTAAATGAGGGGTAGAGCTTGGCTTCTCTCTCTCTCTCTCTTTTCTGGCTCAGTGAGTTTATATAAACACATGAGCTCGTGGGTTAGTCTCAGAGATCCATCCGGTCTGCCTTCACATCCACTCATATCTATCTGTGGAACTGACTGAACCTCTTCTTCCTCCAGAACAGCATCATTTCAGCGCCTTCGACGAGATCAAGCCATGGCTGTTACCGGCTGCTCTCAGTGCATCAAATATATGCTTTTCTTCTTAAACTTCATTTTCTGGGTAAGTTTGTTTGTTTACCAATATTATTGTTTCTTTACTATTATCATTTAAAAAGTCTAAAGTAATCCTAGCTAACAAAAATAGGTAGTAAGAACTCTTCGCTACTGTTTCAATTAAGTTATTTCTGTCCAGTTTTTAACCCTTTCCCCCCCTTGGGTATTCAAACGTTACTTTTGAATGTACTCCTGAAGATTCAGAAACAGGTAGTAACATTTTAAAAACGTTCAACTAAAACCTTTCAGAAAAAAGTTGTATTATAAATAATGTTTTTTGTGCTAATGTTTTGAGAGCGTGATTTAAGACCAGAGAACTTTGAACAAACGTTCTATACTGGAGGAAAGTTTGTTCATAGAGGGAACCTTTTCCAGGAAAATTCCAGGAGAATTTTCCCTGTTAGCTGGGATGCTAATGCTTTATCATGAAAAAGAAAAGTTATTTTATGGTATTATATGTTTATATCATACTCATATTTCTTACTATAGCCTACTGTGGTATTATATTATATATATGAATAAACTTGTAATTCTGAATGTTCCTGAATTAAATGAATCCCATGGTTCTTATTTAAGTCAAGTCTTTAAATAGGGATGCACTATATATTGGCCACCATATCGGTATCGGACGATATATGTTCATTTTTCGTTATCGGCCTGATAAGAAAATTTATAATATATATTAAAGCCGATAAATAATGGATTATTTCCTTCAGCTGAGACACTTCAGATGTCCGCCATTATTGTTTTGAATTGCTTATATGATTGAAATCACTTCAAAAAGGAAAATACAGTATAAGCTACATAATATTATAATGAGAACATTATAATTGTGTGCATGGGACATGGCTTTTAATGATGAGACTTTTGTTTTTGTAATCAGCAGGCTCTCAAAAATTATATAAAAATTTTGATTTAGATTTATCGGCAAATATATCGGTTATCTGCGTTCAAATATAAGGAATTATTGGTATCGGCCGAAATTCTCATATCAGTGCATCCCTAATTTTTAATGTTATCATTAGAGTTAAAATTTGGCTGATATATTAAAGCAGATAAATAATGGATTATTTCCTTCAGCTGAGATTTGTCGCCCAATATATCGGTTATCGGCTTTCAAAGCGAAAGTATTGTCGGTTATCGGTATCGGACGAAATTTTCATATCGGGGCATCCCTAATTTTTAATGTTATCATTAAAATGTGGCCGATATATTAAAGCAGAAAAATAATGGATTATTTCCTTCAGCTGAGATTTATCGGCCAATATATCAGTTATCGGCTTTCTAAGCTAAAGTATTGTTGGTTATCGGTATCGGGCGAACTTTTCATATCGGTACATCCCTAATTTTTAATGTTATCATTAAAATTTGGCCGATATATTAAAGCAGAAAAATAATGGATTATTTCCTTCAGCTGAGATTTGTCGCCCAATATATCGGTTATCGGCTTTCAAAGCTAAAGTATTATCGGTATCGGCCAAATTTTTCATATCAGTGCATCCGTATCTTCAGAGCAGAAAATCACATAAGTTCTTCTTGTGGGTCCATTGATTAGATGTGCTTTTACCCACATTTTTTCTCACCATTCTTCTCACAGATTTTTTTCCACAGTGTTTTATGATTTGTTAGAGTTTAAGGACATTTAAAACACATGCCTGTACATTAACTGGAATAAATGCATGTCATGTCATAGATGACTTGGTGTTTTCATGCATAATATTTTGTGAAGCATAGTTTCTTTTGCATCTCGCAGTCAGTTAGTATAGTCAGAGTTTGTCTTGTGTATGTGTTCCTAGACATGAAGAGAATGTGGCTCCAGAGAGCCTCCTGTAGAATGAGGGTTAGCTGTGGTTTTGCTATATTTTTACACTCTCTATAATTACGTCCATATGCTTTAGGGACATGAATACACCTTAAAATAACTGAAGCAAATACGAAAGAACAAATCACAGAGCAACAAGTTAACTTCATAAAATGCTGACATACAGTCCGCAGAGCCTCTTGTTGATTAAAACATGATGTTCAAACACTGATATCATAGAGTAAAAAAACTAATTATGCATTTTGAGGAATGTCAAATTAGCATTTAGCAGCAGGACAAACATTATGGAATAACATTCATTACTGGAAATAAATGATGTTTACCTTGGTCAGTTGTTCAAAAGTTAAAAATAAAAATCACGTAACTTTTCTGACTCATCTTAATAAAAGTCTACTTCGCAATGCTGCAAATTTAAATTCATGTTTTCATTCAAAACCTTTAACTTTGAAGAGAATGATGTTGTGTGATATCACAGCACCAATCCCAAACCCTCTTGAGATGTGTATTGTTTCCTGTCATTGTACTTTACACAAAAATATATCTGACTTCCACAATTCTCTGAGTGAAGCTGCTGCTTCCTGCTCCACGAATTACAAAAAAATAAACAAACAAAGTGTATCACAGTGAACCGAAGAGGAGGACCACCCTTTTTTGTGGATGAATAACACTAAAGCTGTCAGATGTTTCTTCCCCAAATGCAGGAAGAAATGACCTCTGCAGTGACCTCCGGAAAGTGAACTGAAACAAACATTCCTGGGCGACGACAACTGTAGAATGATTTTAAATTCCGGCTGTCATCAAAAGTATTTAAATTGTGATTTTTTTTTCTGAAAATCTCTGTTTTTCTTTTTGGTGTTCTCTTATTTTTAGCTGGCCGGTGGCGTGATTCTGGGTGTAGCTCTGTGGCTTCGCCATGATAGTCAAACCAGCAGCCTCCTAATGCTCCAGTTTGAGGGGACTCAAGCACCAGGAACGTTTTATATCAGTAAGTGACCTCTGCTCACACACACACACGCTGGCTAGGCCATTGATGACAAAGCATTAAGTTCTAGTATAAATACAGTTGTCATCTTAAAGAGCTGTTTCATCCCTCTGATAGGTTCAGATTTAAAATGTGAACTACAATCTAGTTCCAATTATCCAACCTTGTTATTTAAACTAGGCACTCAAACCCTGTCATCATAACCATCTGAAAATGATCTTGCCCGTTCATTTCCGACCTAAATGCTCATTTCTGCTCGATTAATTATATCATCATAAAGTATGGTTTAGAAACATTTATTTCAGTGTTATTCATCTTTATTTTGGGTCTTACGTAACACTTTACTTATGTGGGTTTTATTATTATGTATCCTTTACAATGTTGTTTAAAGTAATGAGCAGAATATATACAATTATTATTATGAATTATTATTTTTTTCTTTCTGCTCACAACAAAAATGCAGACAAAACAAAAGAGGATACCGAACAACTGAAGGACATACAAAATAAATAAACAATTCACAATCAAGTAAACATTTGAACAGGTAAAGCATTGAAAATGTATAAACTTGCATATGCCAAGGGATAATTCATGGCTAGCTGGGCATTAAATGATTTTAATGCATGAAGTAAAGGAAAATAAGTACTGTTATTGATGTTTGTAGCACAGTATTTTACCAGAAGGATAGAAATGACTATTTATTTTGAATGACGCTTTGAACTTACGGATTTAGCATTCTGCCTACTTTAAATCAGACATATACGTAAAGTAGTGTGGTAGGATAAAATTTAGTTTGAATGAATTAATTATTGCATTTATTTGAATTAATTATTGAGAGAGGAAGTTATGAGAGATTTGTGTGCGAATTATCTGCATCTCTATTAGCAATTAATTTGTGAGTTTAATTTCTTCAAACCCAGCAATGTTTCTTCCGTTGCTGAGAATTATAATGTAGCGATTCAGTAGCTAAGCTGCTTTAATAATAAAAGTCGCAGGGCAGCATTTATAACAAGTTTCTCTGCTCTTTAATTTTTTTTTCTCCTGAATGTGCGCAGCATGATCTCAGAGTGAAGTATGTGTGTGTGCACTGCAATGAAAACAAAATGCGTTTCCACAAAATGTAATATCTCTGGTGTCTGCAGAATGTGCCTGTGAAGTTTGCCCCTATTTGGGTGTGAGCAAAAACACACCGTTTTTGTGTGTGTCCCTTTAAATGCAAATGAGCTGCTGCTCCCGGCCCCCTTTCCAGAAGAGGGCGGAGCTTTAACAGCTCAACAACAACAAAGCTGGAGAATCTCACGCAGACAAAATGAGGATTGTCAGTAACGGTGTTCAGCCTTACATTGTTCAAACCGGAGTCGACACTGATGGAAATTTATGTAGTTGCTGTGGAGTTGATTCAACTCATCCACTAGCATGTGCCGTCATGTTAATCTTTTGTGCAAATCCAGCATTGAATTGACCCTCGTTTGTGAAGCAGTCCGGCGTAAAATGACGGCATGATAACAACACTCTACTACAACAACTCTTCCTCTTCTCTAAAGCAGCCCAACATGGCCTCACCCCCTTTGTTGGGTGTTTTCGGGGGCGGGGTTTATGTAAATTTTTGGGGTTTGTGATGTCACCAACCCAGGAAGAAGCTTGTTGTAGTCCCTACCAGTCATTTGTTGTAGTCCTTAAAAACTGATTTCTGTAAAAGAAAAAATCTCCCTTTGCATTGAACTTTGAGTGTCATAACTTTGCAGGTGTTGTTTATTCTCAAACAGCAACATTACACACTAACTAAAGTTAAAAAAGTGAAATCAGATTAAGACTTGATGCCACAACATTGCGCAGTTTCTGTTTGTGAAACCGCTGAGATTAAAATTCCCGAAGAAATAGGATAACCTTTCACCGGATAGAATGTGTTGGTTTGTGTTTTTATATGTATTACCTCAATATTACAGTTCCCTTTCGTGGGAACTATCGACGCTACGTCAGTGACGTGATGGGAATCCTCTGCATTTTTGTGTTCGTGAAGCACTATTGTATCTAACCAATGAGAGAACGCGACGTCAGAGGCGGGTGACGTCACGAACCGGAACCTATAAAGCATGCCCGGAAACAAAGAACGCTAGCTTCTGTTGTCTTCAGTAAGCGCTATTTGTATCTTGTCTGTCTTATTTACTGTTGTCTGTCTACCATCTCGCCAGAAAGTGATCTCTTGTCTGAGGACAAGAGTTTCTAAACAAGTGAAATAAGACACATAATAGACATATATATATATATATATATATATATATATATATATATATATATATATATATATATATATATATATATATAAAATGACGGAGAAAAGCCAGCGTTTCACTAAGTGTGCACCTCCTTGCCCGCGATTCATCGTGGAGGGAGATACACATGAGATGTGTGTGAAATGCCTGGGAGTTGAGCACGCACAGGCAGCTCTTGAGGGGGCTGTCTGTGTGCACTGTGAGTGGCTCACTCTCAGGGCGCTGCGCTCACGCCGGGCGCTCTTTGAGGAGGGCGCCGCGGCGAGTGTTCCCCGCGGGTCTGGTCCCGCTGCTGCCGAGGCACAGCGAAGGCTGCACTCGTGGGGTTCACAAATGGATCTAGCAGAGGGGGAGAGACGGGCTCTGCCTTATCGCTTCCCTTACCTGCTAGATCTAGTGTCTCTCCTTTGGTGGTGGAAGCACGCGCTGCGGTTTCTTCCCCGCAAAGGGAGGCACCGACACTGAATATATCTTCCTCCGAGGAGGTTGATGTTGAAGGTGTCGAGGGTGGTGATGAGGGACCGTCATCCTCATCTCCAGCCCATGAGGAAGTATGCACTAGCGGGAGTTTTGTAGCTCCACTCCTGTTGGCTTTATTCTCGAGGGAATAAAAGTCTAAGCTCGGATCTCGCGCTTGCCGAGGCAGCGCGTGGATTGGGTTTTCATTAAAGAATATATGGCTCGGATCTCGCGTTGCCGAGGCAGCGCGTAGATTAAGTCTGCAAGAATGAATATACAGCTCGGGTCTTGCGTTTGCCGAGGCTGCGCATGTATCACGTGTCCGTAATTATGCATGTGTGTGTATGTATATGTGTATATATATTTATATATTAAGGGATCTGAGCAGACGGGAGTTTCCCTTTCTCTCTTTCCCTAAAATACCTTGCGAATTATTACGAGCTATAATTCTTTTTTTTTGTATTCTAAATATATTCAGTCTGTTCAAAAATATATATATTTATATAAGAACTGGCTGCATTTAATTTGAGGATTAAATGAAATATTGAATACATTAAATTCTGAGGAATTTAAAAGAAAGTGTCGCCACCCTTGGTCCCCCGCAGAAAGCTTGGGGACAGGGACAGGCGACACAGCCGAAGTCTTTGTGGGGTAACACAGATCTGCGGACTGTAATTACTTCCAAGAAGGCTTCGAAGAAGTCCTGATGCCAGTGGCGCAGGACATTGGAGGGCAGTCCCCTCCAGAGAGGGTTGGGTATTAAAATACTTGGTACTCATCCCTCTTTGGCGCCCTCAGGGGGCCGTTCTGCTAACCCTGCCACCCAGTGTGTTTCAGGGCGCAGCGGTCTCCACCGATCCTCCGAGGAGGGCCGGTCATCATTTGATTCGGCTGTTCCTTGCCGGTTCGCCGCTTCAGGGTGCCGAGTCAAGTGTTCAAAAAACACCAGAGGCCAGTCTCGAGAGACTGGTTCCCTTTGTAAATAAGGCAGAATGAAAACTTCTCCCAAATATTTCAAAATGGGTGCTGCTCACAATAGAAAAGGGTTACAAATTCGGGTCTCGCCCGCCCCAGTTTAATGGGGTCCTTCCCACAGTGGTGGCCCCGAGCAGTCTCTGGTAATGGAACAGGAGGTTATGACGCTCTTGCAAAAAGGAGCTATAGAAGGGGTTCTCCTCCCAGCAAGCTGTCAGGGTTTCACAACCTATACTTCATTGTTCCAAAGAAGGGACAGATCAGGTCCGAGGAGCTGGTTTGTTGTGATAGACCTGAAAGATGCTAACTTTCATGTATCCATCCATCCTTCTCATAGGAAGTTCCTCAGGTTTGCTTTCGGGGACAAAGCTTACCAATACAGGGTTCTTCCTTTCAGCCTATCATTATCACCCCGCACGTTCATGAAGTGCGTGGATGCAGCGCTGGCTCCATTGAGACTCCAGGGCATCTGCGTGCTGAACTATATCGGCGATTGGTTGATATTAGCTCAAACAGAACAGTTGGCAGTTCAACATCGAGATGTTGTTCTGTCGCACATGAAAAAGCTTGGGCTGAGGCTCAATGCCAAAAAGAGTGTGCTGGTTCCGAGTCAGATTGCAAACTATCTAGGAGTAATCTGGGATTCTACCACGATGCAGGCGCAGCTGTCTCCTGCTCGTGTGAATTCCATTTTCGGAGCCGTGAATGGGGTGAAGTTAGGCCAGTCACTCACTGTAAAACAGTTTCAGAGACTGTTGGGTCTGATGGCAGCTGCGTCCAACGTTATTACTATTGGCCTTCTGCACATGATACCCTTACAGTGGTGGCTCAGGACCAAGGGGTTTTCCCTGAGGGGAGATCCTTTTCACATGATCAAAGTCACGCGGCGATGCCTTCGTGCTCTGGTCATGTGGAAAAAGCCTTGGTTCCTGTCCCAGGGACCCGTGCTGGGAACTCCTCGTCGTCGCGTAATGCTTACGACAGATGCTTCCCTCACGGTCTGGGGGGCGATCATGAGTGGTTGCTCGGCTCAGGGTCTAAGGGAGGACCATCAGCTCTCCTGGCACATAAATCGGCTGGAGATGATGGCGGTGTCTCTAGAACTGAAACACTTCCTCCCAGACCTGAGGGGCCACCACGTGTTGGTCCGTACGGACAACACGACGGTGGTCTCTCTTGACCAGTCATTCACTGTAAAAGTTTCAGAGACTGTTAGGTCTTATGGCGGCTGCGTCCAACGTGATAACTTTTGGCCTTCTGCACATGAGACTCTTACAGTGGTGGCTCAGGACCAAGGGGTTTTCTCCGAGGGGAAATCCTTTTCGCAAGATCAAAAGTCACGCGGCGATGCCTTCGTGCTCTGGTCATGTGGAAAAAGCCTTGGTTCCTGTCCCAGAACCCATGTTTGGGACTTCTCGTCGTCGCGTAATGCTTACGACGGATGTTTCTCTCATGGGCTGGGGGGCGATCATGAGTGGTCGCTCAGCTCAGGGTCTCTGGGAGGACCATCAGTTCCTGGCACTTAAATCGGCTGGAAATGATGGCGGTATTTCTTGCAGTAAAATACTTCTTCCCAGACCTGAGGGCATTAAAATGTGGGAGCAGACGCCCTGTCGAGGCAGGGGCCGAGGCCCGGGGAATGGAGTCTCCATACTGAGGTGTGGAGCTCACTTTGGAAAACTTTGGTCGAGCTGAAATCGACCTATTTGCTTCAGGGGAATCAACCCAGTGTCCACTGTGGTTCTTCCTATCTCATTCAGCACCACTGGGTCTGGATGCCATGGTACAGACGTGGCCGAGGCTGCGTCTGTATGCATTTCCCCGTTCGCTCTGCTCCCGGGAGTTCTGGAGTAAATACGCCAGGAAGGGGTCAGTCTAATATTGATAGCCCTGTACTGGCCAACCAAAATATGGTTCTCAGACCTAGTGCCACTTCTAGATGGCTCCCTGATGGAGCTTCCTCTCAGGCAGGACCTCCTGTCTCAAGCGGGCAGCATGATAATTCATCCATGCCCAGAGCTATGGAGACTGTGGGCCTGGCCTCTGAGGGGGCCAGGCTCATACATGCTGCTCTCCCAACTGAGGTTGTGGAGACCATACTCCACTCCAGAGCTCCCTCCACGAGGAAGTGTATGCGGCCATTTTTGGCCATAGTCCTCTGGGGGATTCCTCGGTAGGTCGAGCCCCCCTTTTTATACGCTTCCTCCGTGGTACTCTGAGGCTGGGGCCTTCAGTACCTACAAGGACGTTGGCCTGGGACTCGGCCGTGGTATTAGAAGGGTTA
Source organism: Chanodichthys erythropterus (assembly GCF_024489055.1). Lineage (NCBI taxonomy): Eukaryota > Metazoa > Chordata > Actinopteri > Cypriniformes > Xenocyprididae > Chanodichthys > Chanodichthys erythropterus. Next base: position 40,261,023 of record NC_090227.1, on the reverse strand, counting down.
GCCGAGGCTCCCTTCGAACCACTAGAGGAAGTTTCAGAGAAATTCCTCACCTTTAAAGACCATATTTCTACTGGCTATTTCATCTCTTAAAAGAATAGGAGATCTTCAAGCACTTTCAGCTGCTTCTTTGTGTTTGGAATTTGCACCTGGAATGGTCAAAGCGTTCCTGCACACTAGACCAGGCTATATGCCTAAGGTCCCCACCAAAGTCCCAGGTTCCATCGTACTTTAGGCCTTCCATCTTCCTCCATTTACAACTTCGGATCAGGAGAAACTCAATCTGCTCTGTCCAGTGAGGGCTTTAGATGCATATGTCCACAGAGCTGCCCTGTGGGGAAAAACAGATAAATTGTTTGTGTGTTTTATGGGTCTCATTAGAAAGGAGGTCCAGCATCTAAGCAGAGAATGAGCAAGGGGGTGGTCGAGGCTATCACACTTGCTTATGAGGGGGCCGGACAGCCATCTCCATTAGCTGTCCGTGTTCACCCGACTAGGGGTATGGCGGCCTAAAAGGCCTTAATGTCAGGAGTATCCATTAATGACATATGTGGTTCTGCTGGATGGTCATCCTAGCACACCATCAGATTTTATAATCTTAATGTGAGTAGAACTCCGGGTGCTTGGTTTTACAAGATAGTAGCCAGGCACTCGGAGGCACGGCGTAGTTGGGACAGCGTTCCCATCACGTCACTGACGTAGCGTCGATAGTTCCCACGAAAGGGAACGTCTTGGGTTACGAGTGTAACCCTTGTTCCCTGAGTAAGGGAACGAGACGCTACGTCACGTTGCCGTACCTCCAGCATGCCTGGAGCGCTTACTTCAGACATGTCACAGAAGCTAGCGTTCTTTGTTTCCGGGCATGCTTTATAGGTTCCGGTTCGTGACGTCACCCGCCTCTGACGTCGCGTTCTCTCATTGGTTAGATACAATAGTGCTTCACGAACACAAAAATGCAGAGGATTCCCATCACGTCACTGACGTAGCGTCTCGTTCCCTTACTCAGGGAACAAGGGTTACACTCGTAACCCAAGACGTTTTTTAGTTGTTGATAGATGTTAAAGTCGGCATGATGAAACGGAAGTTGCAAGTCTTTTCTTCACTATTGTGTCCTTATTTCGTACCTAATCTAGATTATGAGGGCACGTGAATTAAATTGATAATGATGTGCAAAGACGAATCGTTTATAATAAATCTAGAAATATTTCATTAAAAAAAAAAGAAAGAAAAAAGAATTGTCTATTTTGATTTCATGATGACTTTGCATGTTTCTGAAGCCTTTGCACTGTGAACTTTGGGAAACAATTACTCCTGAAATAGTGGTGCATGTCTCCTCAAAAGACGGGAACAGGAAACAGGGTCTAAGCTGGACTTTGACAGGGCCACTAAATCACTTTGTGTGTACGTGTGTGTTTAAACAACTAATATGATGGCAGCAGCGCAGTATCATTTCATAAGAGCTTTGATCCTGTTAGTCATGTAGTCGTTCCTGTATTTTCTTTAATAACACTTTATTTTACTGTTTTCACATGAAGTCAGAGATTCTACAGACACACCCACGGGGTGTTTTAAAAGAACCAGGGAAAGACTAAAAGTTACCACAGGGCGTGTTCATACTCCACCCGTATGTGCACATACATATACTCACACTCACGTTTACACACTTAACCACAGCAGATGCACACACAGAGAGTTCAGCGGCACAAGGTCAGCATGTTGTGGGCACTAGGATAGAGTTAGTGCCCATTAATTTTTGCAGAAACCATCGGGTTGTCTCTCTCCACTCAGTATAAGTACATGGAGAGCCCCGCCTGTTCCTTTTTATAGCAGCAACAACCTTTTCTGATTAAAGAAGTTTGGGTTGCTGGTCTGGCCCACCCAGAGAAAGAAGAGAGAGATGAAGAGTTGCACTCCCACTGCTACTGAACATCCGTGTAATTGAAAAAGCCCTGCTCATGTGCCCGTTACACCACAAATTAGAATGAGCAGTGCTTGGGTTCACTCAAGTGCCGGTTAAACAACCCTAAAAATATGTTCAAGCCCGGCCGCTCCAGCAAATCATTACAGCTTAGAGAGGAATCTGGCTGGAGAATGCTTTCAGATTCCTAAATATAAGTTTTAAACAGAGAGTGGAGCAGCAGGGATGGGAGTGTGTTTTGCGCAATGAAATAAATCTGAAAGAGGCATCATCATATAGGGTACTTGTTTCATGTAAAATAGGATATATGTAAATATTTACATCTTATAGGCCTACTACTATATTTCAAAATCATATAAAGATGTAATTACACAAAAAGATGTAAGTCCTACCTATATAAATTTAAACTGTACATTTTTATTCAATTGCAATTAACATGCTTTAGTCTCTGAAAAGACACTGCACTTAAAGGAACACTCCACTTTTTTTGAAAATAGGCTCATTTTCCAACTCCCCTAGAGTTAAACAGTTGAGATTTAAAACGGTAAATTTAAAACGGTATTTAAAACGGTAAATCTCAACTGTTTAACTCTAGGGGAGTTGGAAAATGAGCCTATTTTCAAAAAAAGTGGAGTGTTCCTTTAAGCATATACTTATATAAGTATATACGTAGGCTATATTAGGACTGTGCAGTATGCTAAAGTGTACTTTTTCAAAAGGGATGTTTTTTTTTTTTAACTCACTTACTGGAATATTAAACAGCCAGGTGTTGTGGGTGTTGTCAGTTTAAAGGGGCCTTTTATGCCCCTTTTACAAGATGTAATATGAGTCCCTGGTGTCCCCAGAATGTGTCTGTGAAGTTTCAGCTCATAATCCCCCACAGATCATTTATTATAGCTTGACAAATTTGCCTAGCCTGGATGCCAGCCCGAACCCCGCCCACAACATTTTTTGGACGGGAAGTTCGGTCTGGACTCGATCCATTGTGGAGTAATTATGCTCGGCTTCCAGAAGGCCGAGCCAATCAAATTGCCAGGGCGGGCTTTAATCGATGATGGACAGGCTATCTGCGGTTACGTAACCACTCACGTCATCAAAGAGCGCTTGGGTTGAATCGGTTTTCACCAACGATGACTGCAGCTGGAGAAGTAAGATGTTTATATTCCACTATCACGTCTGTAATAAAAGAAATCGACAGCGCATTAATTTTAAAAGACGAACAAAGATCAGCAATCAAGGCATTTGTCGATGGGAAAGATGTGTTTGCAGTCCTTCCAACGCGATTCGGCAAAAGTTTAAGTACAAGTTCAACATACGTCACTTACTGCGTTGCTCTGATTGGTTGTAGGTCTATCCAATTGAGTGCAGAGTTTTTTTTTTACTGGTTCGGTTAAGACACGCCCCATAATTTAAGTGCAATGGAGCAGTATCAGACTCACATTCTGCCTAGAATATGAGTATGACGAAGTCAGACTAAAGTTTGCCCCTATTTGGGTGTGAGTAAAAACACAGCATTTTTGTGTGTGTCCCTTTAAATGCAAATGAGCTGCTGCTCCCGGCCCACTTTTCAGAAGAGGGCGGAGCTTTAACAGCTCAACAACAACAAAACTGGAGAATCTCACGCAGCCAAAATGAGGATTGTCAGTAACGGTGTTCAGACTTACATTGTTCAAACCGACACTGATGGAGAGACTCAGGAAGAACTTTTAGAGTGAAACTGGACGTTTCTGAATGGTTAGTGGATAAATTTATGTAGTTGCTGTGGAGTTGATTCAACTCATCGACTAGCATGTGCCGTCTTTTGTGAAAATCCAGAGTTGAATTGATCCTCGTTTGTGAAGCAGTCCGGTGTAAAATGATGGCATGATAACAACACTCTACTACAACAACTCTTCCTCTTCTCTAAAGCAGCCCAACATGGCCTCATCCGCTTTGTTTTGTGTTCTCGGGTCCAGGGTGTATGTAAATTTTGGGGTTTGTGATGTCAAAATGTCCTTAAAAAGCAATTTCTGTAAAAGAAAATATCTTCCTTTGCATTGAACGTTGAGCGTTGTAACTTTGCGGATGTTGTTTATGATCAAACAGCAACATTACACACTAACTAAAGCTAAAAAAGTGAAATCATAATCAAGGACCCCTTTAATACTTTGGTTTAGGCGTTTAGAACAAACTCCCTACTCTTTAGTTTGAGCAGTAATAATAATGACACATTTACATGAAGCTGAAAAGCAGATGTTTTGATGTGTTTAGTACAGGCTTGTTTTCAGATGCTGTTGTGTGAGTCTTGTGGGCACAGAAAGCAAATCTAATTCTGTTATGTGGAAGTTTCCTGTTTAGACTAGATCTTCCCATGTCTGTTTATAGTTTGTATTGTAACTTGCTCTTTTACCTATAAGTCTGAGCCTGAGACTTTATCGCTCTCTTTGTTTTTACAGTGTTTAATGGTAAATCAGACAGGAAAATACTTAGTTTTGCTTCTGAATTCCACTGAACAAAATGTAAAAGAGAGGAATAGACTTTACCAGCTCAACCAGAAAAATGAAGAAAAAGAGCATTATTTTATTTATGAATTAATATATTTATCTATCATTAGGATGATGACAATATATAATCCACATACAGTAGTAATGCATTCACAAATATACTAATAGGGTTCAAATTTGAGGTGATGTTTAACACAGCTGCACACATGCCATCTAGTGGCAACATATTACATTAGCCGGTTACTTTTCAACAAAATCACGAGGAATGAGTCCTATAGAAACTGTTAAACATATGATCTGCTAAATATTTGATGTCAGACTCATACATACATGATTTGTGTTGCTCTTTCAGGTGTGTATGTTCTCATAGCGATTGGCGCTGTAATGATGTTCGTGGGATTCCTCGGCTGTTATGGAGCTATTCAGGAATCTCAGTGTCTCTTAGGAACGGTGGGTTTTACTCAACTCATACTTTTCATTCTGCATGCCTCTAATAGATTTACCATCCATCTTCAAAAGACCTTTACAAGAACTATGGTTTACTTACTCAAAACCATTGAATTTTGCATGAACTGTTCATTCATTTTGATGAAGTACACATGAATTTCATTGAAAAAGAATTACACACTGAATATGATGCTTTTGGACACTTAACTGCATTGCAGTTAAATTAAAATGTAGGCAACACTTTACAGTAAGGTTTCATTTTTGTTTACATTATTGTTAAATACTTTAGTTAACATGAACTAACAATGAACAATACTTCTACAGCATTCATTAATCTTAGTTAATGTTAATCTCAACATTTACTATACATTATTATAATCAAAAGTTGTATGTTAACATTAGTTATTGCACTGTGGACTTTTTGATGTACTTAAATAGGACTTAAATACATATTCATATGTAATTTCATAATTACTACTTGTCTTTAAAAAATGGTTAAAGTGTAGTGCTGAAAATATGACAACCAAACTAAAATATATGTAATTCCTTTTAAAACTTGTATCATATAATTAAATGTATTTGTAATTACAAATTTGTAATGACGATGTTGCAATTTAGTACATTTATTTTAAACCCGGTTTCACAGACAGGGCTTAGACTAAGCCAGGATTAGGACTTAGTTTAATTAGGTGATTTATAAACGTACCTTAGAAATAAACCACTGGTGTGCATCTTGAGACAAAACGATGGCGCTGACATATTTTAAGATATGCATTATAGTCTGAGACTAACTTAAGCCTTGTTTGTGAAACTGGGGAAAAGTATATTAACTTTAATATCAAACTGCAGTTAAAAATATAACCTAGTTTCATTATGGTAGTGGAAAATTAATGTAGCCTACTTCTTTAAAGCACAGCTAATTGTTAAAACATAATCATTCAAAATGCACTTAAAATGTATTTTAAATGTAAACGTAAAACTATTCATTTTACATTATGATGATGTGCACTATTTAAAAGTCCTATGTAAAAAGCCCTATAACTTAAGTGGCCATTTGCAAGTTCAGTTTTTAAAAAACATGCTTTTAAGATTTAAAGTACACATTCAATACAATTAAGCACACTTCTTTTTCACAACAAGGGTTGTGCTGCTTAGTCATGATGTTTTAGTCAGTCTTCCTATTCCAGTACTTATTTCTTCATCACATATTTCTGTCTTCTTCCTCAGTTCTTCACATGTTTAGTGATCCTCTTCGCCTGTGAGGTGGCAGCAGGAATATGGGGCTTTATTAACCGGGACACAGTAAGTCTACACACACATGTACACTCAAAGAGTCTGTCTGTATGTTAAGACCTTCATTTTGAGAATGTCACTCTCCCGCTTTCTATCCATCCAGATCTCCACTGAGCTCATTAACTTCTATGATGTTGCATACATTAAAGCTGTGGATCCTGTGGAGTCGCCATCCAGACAGGCAGCTTCCAAAGTTCTGGAGGTCTTCCATGACACAGTGAGTAACCAAAATCAATCCTCTCATAAAAATGCCTCTGTTTGTGCCAGTTAATAATATTTTCACACGCTCTCTATATCTAGCTTGAGTGCTGTGGTAAAGGGGATGATAATGAACTTTTCACAGCTGTCCGGGTCTCTCTGTGTCCCAAGAAGACCAACCCAGTTGACCTGCTCATCTCTCAGGTATCTGCTGCATGTTTGAGACCATGATGGAGATCTCATTTCAATTCAGTGTGTTCTGGAGGCAATAATGTATACACATAACCACAATATTTCTATAACAATACAGGCTGTGATGGTTTTAAGTCCTCTAGGACTCTTTACTTTTTGGATGATTCTTTTGAAAAAAATAAAAAAATAATGAAAACCAATAGATGCAAATAGTTAATAATGAGCTATACCATGATTTCTTGAGTGCGGAAATCATGTTTTCTGACATTAAATTTATTTGTTTACGTTAAAACATTTTTTAATCGAAACTGATGGAAATTTTATATGTAATTCAAAGGCATTAATCTTAAATTTAGGCCTAAATGTTTTTATATGGGTTGCTGGCATGGTGCTAAATTGTAAACAAACAAGCAGCCTGTAACAATAAAATGTGTGAGATTTTGACAGCTGACAGTGTTTTTGATTGCGGATGGATTTTCTCAATCACTTTAGCTCAATTCTTGTATGAGATTTTTTTTTTTCTCTCAAAACAATAAGTTCATATCTCTGAACATTTAGTTTCTTGTTCACATCAGATTTGAATTTCTTATTGATTTAAGTCAATTGCATGTTTTTTGGCACGTGTGTGCCAAAGATGTTTATGTCTTTCTTTCTTCAGTCGTAGGTTTTTGAGGAAAACATTCCAGGATTTATATTGTGGACTTCAACAGTTATCAACGGGGTGAAAGTCCAAATTGCATGTTTAAATGCAAAGAGCTCTACACAATCCCAGATGAGGAATAAGGGTTTTGTCTAGAGGAACAATCAGTCATTTTCTTTAAAAATTTAAATGTATGTACTTTTTAACCACAAATGCTCGTCTTGCACTGCTATGTGAAGCGCCACGCATTACGTAACCACGTTGGAAAGGTCATGAGTGACGTAGGTGGAAGTACCGATCCAGTGTTTACAAAGCACACATGCAAAGACTAAGTCAAACAGTAATGATGCGTGGCACATCGCAGAGCAGTGCAAAATGAGCATTTGTGGTTAAAAAGTATATAATTTCAGTTTTTTTATAAAATGACCAATCGTTTCACTGGACAAGACCCTTATTCCTCGTCTGGGATCATGTAGAGCTCTTTGAAGCTGCACTGAAACTGTAATTTGGATCTTCAACCCGTTGAAGGGGTTTCTTCACTATATGGAGAAAAATCCTGGAATGTTTTCTTCAAAATCCTTCATTTCTTTTCGACTGAAGAAAGAAAGACATGGGGGTGAGTAAATGATCAGGAAAATTTTATTCTGAAGTGAACTAATCCTTTACAGTTTATAGAATGTTACAAAAATGTCCCAAAACTATTTAAAAAAACTGTATCTGATGTTGTGCACTTCAGAGTTGCCACACAAAGCTAAGGGACCTGTTCTCTGAGAAGCTCCATGTCATTGGATTGGCCGCCCTAGTGATTGCTGTCATTATGGTGAGAATGTACACACATGCACAATTACAGACTTGTACTAAGAATAACTCAACACCCCTCCCAAAATGTCCCTGTGTGTGTAATTTCTCTCTACTTCATGTCCAGGTTTTTGAGATGATCTTTACCATGGTCCTCTGCTGTGCCATCCGCAACACTCCTGCGTACTGAGATGCTGGATGATGACCAACAATGTTGGATTTTTCCTAGTGATGGGCAGGAGGCCATTTCACTTTTGCATTCCCTCTCTTTTTGAGTTCAGATGTCCAAACATTGAACATTGATCCCAGTGTTTGTAGAGAGGACTTCCTATGTGAATGCACCAGAATACACACCGAACGCTATAATAAATAAACCAATAACTGATATCAGGGAATAATGTGATTGACAGTAATATGGATAACATTGCTATTATGTTGTATTGTTTTACTTTTATTTAATCGGTTTATTTGATTTTCTCTTACATTGCTTTTATTTTCATCTTTTAGTAGTAAAAGTGCTTCAATGCACTTACATTTTAGTGTGTGTGTGTGTTTGTCAAGTAAATCAATGTGATGTTTAAAGAGAGTTAACATACAAATCTGTTATGCAACAAGTACATTTGTGTCTTGCATATCAGACATTGGATTTCATTAGTCCTTAAAGGATTAGTTCACTTTCAACATTTTTTTTCCTGATAATTCACTCACCCCCATGTCATCCAAGATGTTCATGTCTTTCTTGCTTCAGTTGAAAAGAAATTAAGGTTTTTGATGAAAACATTCCAGGATTATTCTCCTTATAGTGGACTTCAATGGAGTCCAAACGGTTGAAGGTCAAAATTAGTTTCAGCGCAGCTTCAAAGAGCTTTAAACGATACCAGACGAGGAATAAGGGTCTTATCTAGCGAAACGATCGGTCATTTAAAAAAAAAAAAAAATGTAAATGTATATGCTTTATTTAAACAAATGATGGCCTTGCACGTGTTTCGCCAAAACTGCACTTTCCGTATTCTTCAAACAGCTTATGCTGTATGTCCAATGCGTTCCCTATTCTACTTATGGAACGAAAGCAACAGTTCTGTTTTTTCCTAAAGTACAATAGAGAACACGTAAGACATACAGCATAAGCTTTTTGAAGAATATGGAAAGTGCGCTTTTGGCGGAAGCACATGCAAGGCCATCATTTGTTTAAATAAAGCATATACATTTTAGCATATCTAATTTTGACCTTCAATCGTTTGGAGACCAATGAAGTCCACTATAAAGGAGAATAATCCTGGAATGTTTTCATCAAAAACCTTAATTTCTTTGCGGCTGAAGAAAGACATAAACATCTTGGATGACATGGGGGTGAGTAAATTATCAGGAAATTTTTATTTGAGAGTGAACTAATCCTTTAATGATGATGGCATGATAATCTAACGATTTAGACCCACATGAAACAATTCAAATAATTCATTACTCAATGAGCCTGTACTGTTTTTATTTTATTTTATTTTATTTTTGGGGACATTCAGTTTATTTCTAATAAATCTTCAAAAAAAAGAAAAAAAAATCCGCCATATTAATGAGTTATGAATGTTGTTTTAGTAGCTAATGTACTGAATAAGGGCATTCTTACTTTATTTGAAGCATATTTTCATAAAGGATTAGCGCAAACACATTAGTGTACTTCTATTCTAATGTGAAAACAATAGATAGATAGATAGATAGATAGATAGATAGATAGATAGATAGATAGATAGATAGATAGATAGATAGATAGATAGATAGATAGATAGATAGCGTTGTGCACCGAATATATTGTGCACTGTCGCTTTAAAAGAAATGTTTGCGCGATTCAAAAGATGAGGCCCCGCCCACTGCGTGTTAGGTCAGTTTCGTTTCTTCTGTCGTGAGTCGTTCTTCTGTAAATAAAGCTCTAATGATGGGAGCTTCTAATGACAAACCTCTGAAATGTCCTCTGTGTCATGAGGACTGTCGGGATCAGGTGACGCTGGGATGCCGCCACAGCTTCTGTAAGGCTTGTATCAGTGAGTTATGGAGCGGATCTGACACCGGACCTTATTATTGTCCCGAGTGCAGGTACGAGTACCAGCAGCTGCCAGACTACACGGACGGAGCGTCGACATCTACAGCCAGACCAAACATAAGTACGTTAATTTACTGAACGCAAAATAAACGCTGACTTTGATGACGTGTAGCCTGTGTTATTTGTAGTGCACATGTTGTGTACATTGAGCATGACGTAGGCCACAATTCTGTGTCTCATATCAGGTTTCAAGCATTTTAATAGTGAATATGAGGATGCATTTATGGAGTTTTTATAGAAAATAAAGACTTTTCATAGTCTTTCTAGTTTGTCTACTAACAATGTTCAACAGTTTAACTTATATACATCACGGGAGAATTATGATACTTTTGTAATTTACAGTCATGATTATTTCCTCCATTTCAACATCAATCAGGCAATATCAAATGATGTATTATTTTTAAAAGAATACTATGAAAGAAATTACATTTTTAAAGGGTTTTCCAAACCCGTAAGACCTTCGTTCATCTTTAAAAACAAATTAAGATATTTTTTTGATGAAATCTGAGAGGGTTTTTTTTTTATCCCTCAGAAAACAACGTAATTACAGTCATTCAAGGTCCAAAGGGTTAGTTCACCCAAAAATGAAAATAATGTCATTTATTACTCACCCTCATGTCGTTTTACACCCGTAAGAACTTTGTTCATCTTTAGAACACAAATTAAGATATTTTTGTTGAAATCTGATGTCTCCATGAGACCTGCATAGCCAGCAATGACATTTCCTCTCTCAAGATCCATAAAGGTACTAAAAACATATTTAAAACAGTTCATGTGAGTTCAGTGGTTCTATCTTAATATTATAAAGCCAAAAAAAACCCAAAACTACTTTTTAACAATATCTAGTGATGGCCGATTTCAAAACACTGCTTCGGAGCATTATGAATCTTTTGAGTTGAATCATTGATTTGGATCACGTATCAAACACCAAACTGCTCGAGACCATAGACAGTAAAAGAAATGGACACAGCGACCCCATTGGAACTCAATTGAGTCAAGTGAAGCCCATTTTTAGCGATTTTTAGCACTTCCGTTTCTGACGCGCAGACTCACACTAAGCTTGATGACATCCGCAGCCTGTCTGACAGATGTAAATCTTCTAGTAGCTGTGCGTGCAAACTGCCATCGTTAATCTTGCAGAGACGGCGAGCTTGAGCGGGGAGTTCTTTGGCGTGAGTGAGCAGGAGTAAGTATTCTGATTAATTAGTTTGTATAGTATTTTAAAATGTAACGCCAGTACGCCATATTAAGATAATCTCCCCGATTGTCTGCAAGCTTCTCCTCCTGTCTGTACGGTAATTTCTCTACTGTGCGACAGAGAGTCGAGTGGTTATGACGCAATCGTTAGCTTATTTTTACAAAAACTGTTTCTACGGGGCCATAATGTAACATAGAAGGTAATGGAGCCCTTTATACATTGTCGTGTATCTTTGGAAATAAATAATGGACAAATGGAGTCTTTAAACGCCTCAGATGTAAAGTTGTTCACTGTCAAAGTGACGCCAAAATGAATGGGAGTCAATGGGGATGCTAACGCAAGTGAAGTTCTGCTACAAGATGGCGGCACCTGGCCGACTTCAACTTCCGGTCGACTTCCTTGGGCACTGCTCGAGACTTTGGTGCTCCGATTCACTGATTCGATTTGTCAAGCTCTGAAGCTTCATGAAGCAGTGATTTGAAATTAGCCATAGATATTGTTAAAAAGTAGTTTTTGGGGTTTTTTTTGGTGCACAAAAATATTCTCATCGCTTTATAATATTAAGGTAGATATTGAGAGAAGATATTGTTGAATAAAGTCGTTATTTTTGTTTTTGTGCACAAAAAGTATTCTCATCACATCATAACATTAATGTTGAACCACTGTAGTCACGTTGACTATTTTAAGGATGTATTTACCTCTTTCCTGGATCATTAATGACTGTAATTACGTTGCTTTCTATGAGGGATCAAAAAAAACCCTCTCAGGTTTTATCAAAAATATCTTAATTTTTGTTCTGTAGACAAACGAAGATCTTCTGGGTTTGGAACAACATGAGGGTGAATAATTAATGACAAAAATTTCATTTTTGGGTGATTTTTTTTTTTTTTTTAAATATTATAATACAGACTATTTAATAATATTTCTTTTGCATAATTTTACAATAGCAAATTGATTTGAAATTATGCACAGTAAAAATAATTAGTTCGTTGATGATATTTACCTTGCACATGTCAAATAATTAATCTCAAGCTCTTCACTGATATATATATATAAAACTTGGTAAACAAGTTTAAAAAAAAAACTTTATACAACTGAGAGGTAAAAAAAAAAAAAAAAAAAAAAATGGGTGAGAAAAAAATTATTATTGATTTTCATAGATTAAGAAGACGAAAAGTCTGGGTCCATGACAATAAAATGCATTCAAATCCATTTGAAAAAAAATTATAAAAAATAATAATAATAAAAGCATGGTAAAGAGCTTCAAAGACAGTTTTAATCTGACTTTCATTTATCAAAAATACAAGTTGAAAATACAAGTTTTAACAAAATCAACCCCCACCCCCCAAAAAACAAACATTAATGCGGTTCTGTGTTATCATCTAGATTGGTCCTTTGGAAAGAAGCATCATAGCCGACACTCGAAGAAATGGCATGGTAAGAGGAAGTTCAGTTCGGCGTTCGATGGCGGTGGATGGAGACTGGGCACAGCACCATTTAATGACACCGTCCGTGGCCCTGATGTAATCAACATCAATGACTCTGATGAAGAAACATCAGTACCACAGAAAAGAAGGGCCACAGGAGATGAACGCCCATCTGAAAGCCAGTCTCCATCAGTGGTTTGTGGGACGACCTCTGTGAGTGACACATCAACACAACGCAGTGAACAACACACACCTCCACAATCAGAGGAGATCGAATCTCCTCATGCAGAATCATCTCCTGAGAGGAACACAAGTTCCTCTCAGCAAGACCAGCATACTGTAGATTCCTACGGTGACACGGGCTCACCCAGGACAAGCAGCACACCTCAGGGAGAGAAAGCTCCCTCAAAAGAGCCACCAGCCACCTCTTCCAAAGCCAGTGACTCACCAGCAGTCAACGCCACCTCTCAATCGCTTGGAAGGTGGGGAAAAGTCAGTGCTTCTAACAGTGAAGAGTCCCTTGGGATCTCCTCCATATCATCAGAGAGACTTTCCAGGAGCAGCTCTGTGCCCTGCCATTACTGTCCCAGTTCAGAACAGAAGGTGGCGGTAAAGACCTGTCTGGTTTGCGGGGCCTCCATGTGCTCCGAGCACCTGCGTGCGCACCTGGAGAAGCCGGTGTTCCAGAACCACCCGCTCGTGAACGCTGTGGAGGATGTGTCTCTCTGGAGATGCCAAGAGCACCAGGAGATGAACCGGATCTACTGTCGATCATGTGCAGTGTGTGTTTGTACCGTTTGTTCCTTGGTTGGGTCGCACAAGGGGCACGAGTGCATCAGCATCCGCGAGGCCGAGCAGGAGCTCAGAGTGAGGGATTAGTTTTTCTCCTTTCTAATTGTTTTAATTGGTGATTTAATACTATCTACATTATTACACTATCATTCAATGTTATTTAATTTTCAGCATCAGTGTCACATGATTTTACAGAAATCATTGCAATATGCTGATTTGCTGCTCAAGAAACATTTATGATTATTATCAATGTTGGAAACAAACAATATATTTTAAGATTTTTTCAGGATTGTTGCATGAAGAGAAAGTTCAAAAGAAAAGCATTTATTTGAAGTAGAAATCTTTGCTTTCTTGCTCATTGTTGTATCTACATTCATGTCTCAGGGTTCACTAAAGGATGAGATGCAAAAAATACAAAAAACAGAAAAGTCCATTCAGGAAAAACTCTCTGAGCTCAGTGAGAAAAAACGTGGTGTCCAGGTAAGTGTAAGTGTGTCATTTTGTTTAGAAAGTTATATATATATATATATATATATATATATATAACATATATGTTTAATAAAGTTTATATTAAAATGTTTTGTTGACTTGTTCATGTTTTCAATCCAGTGTTGTTTTTAACAAAAAAAATGAACTAATAATCGTTTTCATTAGTTAACAAAAAGCTGAAATAAAATAAAATATCAATATTAGATGAAAAAAAAAAAAAATTAGAAATGTTGCATTGGCAATGGCAGCTAACTAAAATAAAATAAGCTTAAGTTGAAGTACTAAAATGACTAAAACAAAATATTTATATAGAAATTTAAATGTAATTAGAAATCGCTAAATAGAAATGAATAAAAATGACAAAAGCACATAACAAAATTGCTAAAACTTAAACTAAAATGAAAACTGAAAAATATATTACAAACCCGATTCCAAAAAAGTTGGGACACTGTACAAATTGTGAATAAAAACAGAATGCAATGATGTGGAAGTTTCAAATTTCAATATTTTATTCAGAATACAACATAGATTACATATCAAATGTTTAAACTGAGAAAATGTATCATTTTAAGAGAAAAATAAGTTGATTTTAAATTTCATGGCATCAACACATCTCAAAAAAGTTGGGACAAGGCCATGTTTACCACTGTGTGGCATCCCCTCTTCTTTTTATAACAGTCTTATAACTGAGGAGACAAGTTGCTCAAGTTTAGGAATAGGAATGTTTTCCCATTCTTGTCTAATACAGGCTCCTAGTTGCTCAACTGTCTTAGGTCTTCTTTGTCGCATCTTCCTCTTTATGATGCGCTAAATGTTTTCTATGGCTGAAAGATCTAGACTGCAGGCTGGCCATTTCAGTACCCGGATCCTTCTTCTACGCAGCCATGATGTTGTAATTGATGCAGTATGTGGTCTGGCATTGTCATGTTGGAAAACGCAAGGTCTTCCCTGAAAGAGACGACGTCTGGATGGGAGCATATGTTGTTCTAGAACTTGGATATACCTTTCAGCATTGATGGTGCCTTTCCAGATGTGTAAGCTGCCCATGCCACACGCACTCATGCAACCCCATACCATCAGAGATGCAGGCTTCTGAACGGAGCGCTGATAACAACTTCGGTTGTCCTTGTCCTCTTTAGTCCGGATGACATGGTGTCCCAGTTTTCCAAAAAGAACTTCAAATTTTGATTAGTCTGACCACAGAACAGTTTTCCACTTTGCCACAGTCCATTTTAAATGAGCCTTGGCCCAGAGAAAACGCCTGCGCTTCTGGATCATGTTTAGATATGGCTTCTTTTTTGACCTATACAGTTTTAGCCGGCAACAGCGAATGGCACGGTGGATTGTGTTCACCGACAATATTTTCTGGAAGTATTCCTGAGCCCATGTTGTGATTTTCATTACAGCTGCATTCCTGTATGTGATCCAGTGCCGTCTAAGGGCCCGAAGATCACGGGCATCCAGTATGGTTTTCCGGCCTTGACCCTTACGCACAGAGATTGTTCCAGATTCTCTGAATCTTTGGATGATATTATACACTGTAGATGATGATAACTTCAAACTTTTTGCAATTTTTCTCTGAGAAACTCCTTTCTGATATTGCTCCACTATTTTTGGCCGCAGCATTGGGGGAATTGGTGATCCTCTGCCCATCTTGACTTCTGAGAGACACTGCCACTCTGAGAGGCTCTTTTTATACCCAATCATGTTGCCAATTGACCTAATAAGTTGCAAATTGGGCCTCCAGCTGTTCCTTATATGTACATTTAACTTTTCCCGCCTCTTATTGCTACCTGTCCCAACGTTTTTGGAATGTGTAGCTCTCATGAAATCCAAAATGAGCCAATATTTGGCATGACATTTCAAAATGTCTCATTTTCAACATTTGATATGTTATTTATATTCTATTTTGAATAAAATATAAGTTTATGAGATTTGTAAATTATTGCATTCCTTTTTTATTCACAATTTATACAGTGTCCCAACTTTTTTGGAATCGGGTTTGTAAAAATACAAGCTAAAAGTACTGTATTAGTATATAAAATAATCAACTTGATCAACAATAATCTTGTTTATACAGTGCTGTGAAAACGTATTTGCCCCTTTGTGATTTTTTTTGTATTTTTGTCACACTTAAATGATTGTTGCTGCCAAGGGTGGCACAACCAGTTATTAGGTTTAGGGGGCAATTACTTTTTCACATAGGGCTAGGCAGGTTTGGACAGCTTTTTTCCCTTAATAAATGATCATCATTTAAAAACTGCATTTTGTATTTACTCAGGTTGTCTTTGTGTAATATTAACATTTGTTTGATGATCTGAATCATTTAAGTGTGACAAATATGCAAAAAAAAAAAAAAAAATCAGGGTGGGGGCAAATAAATAGTCATGTCAATATTAGTGTAAAAGCAAAGTTTATTTATATATCATATTTTAAAACAACAGAAGATAGGAATAAACAAAGGAATAATCAGAAAACAATAGTGTAAAAAAAAAAGTTAACTCTTTGTGCCATAACTCTCTTGTTTACCTCATTGTTTTTTGTAGACGGGACTGGAGGATGCGCGGGTGGCTGTTTTGCAGCAGTATCAGGTCATGCGGGAGGCTCTGGAGCAAGAGGAGGGGCAGGCATTACGCTGTGTAGCCCAGGAAGAGCACAGGGTGCTGGGAAGCATTGAAAAGCAGCTGGACGCATTACAGGGTGCCTTGATATCTAGCCAGACCGTATTAAACACCTTGCAGGGAATGACCAATGCTGTAGGGACGTCACAGTACCAGGACCAGGCCTTCATCATGGTACGACAAGCAACAGTGATCATTAGCTATGCTTCCATCCATCTATTTTTATGCACCTTTTGGGATATCGCAAAAAAAAAAAATGCTGGATAGAAATGGCAAGATGCGCATAAATACTACTAAAAATGTATGCACTCAATTGAGGCAGATCAATTTTTTTATTTAATAAGAAGACATGCGCATACTGACCAATCTCTCGTTGCACAACACAAAACTCATGTGACGATGTGATTGGATAACTGTACTAACCAGCGGATCAATTTCATCGCACAACATTTAAAATGTTGTTATTCTGCAATGCCTGAGCCAAAGTCTGTCATTAAAATGATTGGGTTTAATTTCCTCACATGATCGAGTTCACAAATACCAGCATCCGAAAGCAAGATAACATGATGGTGTTTATTTCATTTCGTCTGCACACTTTGAGGTGCTAGTCAGTAATGATTTAGGACAAAAGAGCCACAGTGGGTTCCCTGATTGCAACAACTTACATTTTTATTACAGATATTTTGGGCCATTTTCCCAGGAAGTGATGATTTTGTTCTCTTGAACACATGGGATGGCTTTGTTCGCAAATGTTTTATGTGATATTCCAGTTTTGTGCATAAGTTTAATTCGCAACTTTGGATGGAAACATAGCTAATGAGAGATTTGTAGATGTGTTTATTATACATATTTTGGTACTTTTATTTTTAGTAAAGTTGCATATGTAACACAACTGTTTCTGTTTATTTCAGGAATACAGCAAAATAGCAGGACAGTAAGTAAAATGGTTCTATTATTTGGTGATTTGGATAAATATACTCATTACAGGGATAGTTCACCCTTTGTCATAAGATTTCTAGGAAGATATTTTGAAGAATGTTTGTAACCAAACATTTGTGGGGCACCATTGACTTCCATAGTATAAAAAAACTGCTATGGAAGTCACACAAATGTTTGGTTACAAACATTCCTCAAAATATCTTTGTGTTCAACAGAACAAAGAAATGTATACAGGTTTGCAACCATTTGAGGGTAAATAAATGATACATTTTCATTTTTGGGTGAACTATCCCTTGTAGTATGTTTGATTATTTTTACTAAACCATCCTGTCTTCATCCAGACTGACTGCGCTGCCTGACCCTGTGCAAAACCTCCAGCCTCCTCAGGAGATAAACCAAGACCGACTGGACTGTCTTCATGACTGGACCGAGAGGAGACTGGAGACTGTGCTCATATCACTGCCTCACCGAGACCCTTTCAGACTGCTGTGTGAGTCATTTACACTCTTAATTATACTACATATACTTGTAGGGCATATAATGCATATAAAATAAGCTGTAGTTCTGACTCAGAGATGTGGATTCGAATGGCAATTAAATCACCACACAACCTTGGTGTTTGCTGGGGATTTTTACGTGGGTGGTGGTAAAAAAACATCTACATTTTGAATTCGGATGGCAATAAAATCAATGACTAACCCCTGTAAGTGTTAAAAAATACCATTCATTCCTATGAGAAAAAATTACCATCCAAATAAGGATTTTGATATATTTTTAAATTAGAAAAAAGTATAGTTTGGGTGTCCAATAATATTGC
Organism: Chanodichthys erythropterus; assembly: GCF_024489055.1. NCBI lineage: Eukaryota > Metazoa > Chordata > Actinopteri > Cypriniformes > Xenocyprididae > Chanodichthys > Chanodichthys erythropterus. The sequence continues at coordinate 40,242,682 of NC_090227.1, read as the reverse complement.
CGTCTAGGTTATCTCTAGGTTGTTGGTTAAATATTAACATGAAGATGTTTACGCTGGTAGCTGATGTCAATATTTTATCGTGCCTGTGAGGTCAAGTCACGTTACCTTTATTTATATAGTGTTTTATACAACAGAGATTGTTTCAAAGCAGCTTCACGGTAATAAACAGGAAAATTACAGAATAAGTTATGCAAACTTCATCAAATATGAGACAAGTTCAAATTCTTCTGTAAAGCAGCTCTAAAAAAGACAATAGTGTCATTATTCAGCTCAAGTCAGTTCAGTTCAATAACTGTAAAGTTCATCAATTATGAAACGAGTTCTGCGGATTTCCCATGGAATTGGGCTACTTTTACAACATTGTTCCCCCCTTCGTTTTTTATCTTCCGAACGTGATTGGGCAAGTTTTGGGTTGTTTTGGAATAGCAATTGGGCTGGTTTTGTTATGCAAACCTGGCAACCAGTGTTACCAAGTCCACGGTTTTCTCGCGGAATTGAGCTACTTTAACACTGTTGCCGCGGGTTGTTTTTTCATGTCCATGGGTTGAAGCGACCCCAAATAACATGATATTTAGCCCCTGGAATGCACGATTTTACCGGGGACCCCCCAAAACGTGATTGGGCTAGTTTTAAGTGGGTTTGGAATAGCAATTGGGCAGGTTTTGTTGTGAAAACGACAAAGGAAATTGTAAAAAATATTACACCTGCCCTCTTACGTATTTCATTATTACACTATTATGCCAGCATTTTGTCATAATACTGTAACATTCTGTCTGGTGAAATGAAACTATTAAGTGAGGCTACAGAAAGACTGTGATTGGCAGACACAAATATTATGTCTGACACCTGATGTTTCTGTCCGCAGATGGGATAAGCCCAACTCTGGATCCTGATACTGCCCATCCAAAGCTGCTGCTGTCTGATGAAAACCGGACGGTGCAGTACAGCGAGACCCAGCAGGACTACACCGAGCAGGAGACGCGCTTTAACATTTTCCCCCAGGTGCTGGGCTCTCATGCCATAGATGGAGGCTGCTGCTACTGGGAAGTGGAGGTCTCTCTGGATGAGGGCCGCTGGAAGGTGGGCGTCTGTGATGGACAGATAGGCAGAAAGGGGCAAAAAGACGCCTGCCGTATTGGCTTCTACCCCAATTCTTGGTGTCTAATTTATGAGAAGGGAAAGGTGGAAGCTCTACACGATAAAGTGGCTTCACCTGTGTGTGCCACTGAACTTTGTAAGGTCGGAGTGCTGCTGGATTTTAATGAAGGTCGCTTGTCTTTTTATAGTGTGGCCAGGGAAGGAGCTCTTTCTTTGCTGTACAGTTTCGAGCAGAAGTTCACTGAGCCCTTGTATCCGGCGCTGGCTGTTTCTAAAACTCAGCTCAGCGTCTGCGATATATTTACAAAGACCACTAAAGACTAGACTGTTTGCGCTTTCATGACACTTTTTATTATATTAAAGGCATAGTTCAACCAAAAATTAAAATTATCCTATGATTTACTCACCCTCAAGCCATCCTAGGTGTATATGAGGTGTACCTTCTTTCAGATGAACGCAATCGGAGATTTAAAAAATCCTGGCCCTTTCGAGCTTTATAATGGTAGTGAATGTGGCTCAAGATTTTGAAGCCCAAAAAAGTGCATCCATCCATCATAAAAGTAATCCATATGGCTCCAGGGGGTTAATAAATGCCTTCTAAAGTGAAGCAATGGGTTTTTGTGAGAAAAATATCCATATTTAAAACTTTATAAACTATTATAACTGACTTTATTAACCTCCTGAAGCTGTGTGGATTACTTTTATGATGGATGGATGCACTTTTTTGGTCCCCATTCACTACCATTATAAACTAGGTGCAGAGCCAGAATATTTTTAAATATATCTCTGTCTGTGTTCGTCTGACAGAAGATAGTCATATTCACCTAGGATGGCTTGAGGGTGGGTAAATTATGGAATAATTAAAAATTTTGGGGTGAACTATCCCTTTAAGCAACACAAATGACTTTTACATTCCACATAACATCATTCCAATAGTCATGACTGCTGAACCTAAGAGTGCAAGAGGTCTTGAAAATAATGGCCTATTTTTTTCTGAATGATTAATGATGATACACAGATTTTTTTAATATGGGAATATTTACATATCTAAGCCTTTTTAAACTCTATTTCCATTCCAAATATATGCTTTATATATCCATTTATATATCATCTGGAATGGTGTTTTTTCAAAACAATCTTGCACAGCCTTTCAACTTTTTTAAACCGTTTCTCAATCTTTTATGTTTTTTAGGATTGATTTTAGAATTTTAGATAATTAATTTTTATTTTTATATTAAGTAAAATATAAAAGTGCACTGTATTTTCATGTTCTTAAATAAACTGAAGGCCAGGGGAAATATTTGTCAGTAATCTGTTGAAGTTAAGCATTTCAACCAAGACTAGATAAAGTGAAACATTCTAAATGGAACTCGATTTTCAGAGATATTTCTGAAGCCTTGTGTTCTTATTTCAGTCTAGAATGAATGTAATAATTGTTGTTTTTCAACAATGGAGCACGTTTCCATCCAGTATCCAGGATGCCAGTATCTCTAGCCATTTTCTAATGATTTTTAAAAAATAATTTCTAGCATATCTTTATTGTTCCATAGGTTCTGCCAATGTTGAATTTCTGTTTGGAG